>NC_134397.1:52089138-52244138 GCF_050003625.1 Haematobia irritans
TTTGACAAAATTTCCTATATAAATAAAATGTTGACAAAATTTTCGATAGAGATGAAATTTTGACCAAACTTTCTATAGAAGCAGAATTTGGCAAAGCTTTCTATTTTGACAAATTTTGACAAAATTTTATATAGAAAATTTAAATATTAACAAAATTCGCTATGGAAATAAAATTTTGACAAAATTCTCTATAGAAATATAATTTTGACTAAATTTCCGATAAAGATAAAATTTTGACAACATTTGCTAGTGAAATAAAATGTTGACATAATTCTCTATAGGAATAAAATTTTGACAACAATTTTGATAGAGAAAAATTTTGACCAAACTTTCTATAGAACTAAAAGTTTTCTTTAGAAAATAAATTTTGCCAAAATTTTGACAAAATTCTCTATGGAACTAAAATTCTGACAAAATTCTCTACAGTTTTAACAAAATTTCGATACAAGTAAATTTTTGAGAAAATTCACTTTAGAAATAAAATGTTGACAAAATTCTCTATACCAATAAAATTTTGAAAAAATTCCCAATGGAAATAAAATTTTGACAAAATCCTCAATAAAAATAAAATTTTGGCAAAACTTTCTACAGAACTAAAATTGGCAAAATTTTCTATAGAAATAAAGTTTAAAAAAATCTGAAGAAATAAATGTTTGACAAAAATTCTATAGAAATACAATTTTGACAAATTTTTCAATAAAACAAATCTGACAAAACTACGTATAAAAATAAAAATTTGAAAAAATTTTCGACAGAGATAATTTTTTTTCTATAAAATATTTTCTATAAACATAAAATTTTGACAAAATGTTGACAACATTTTCTATGAAATATAATTTTGACAAAGTTTTTGATAGAAATAAAATTTTGACAAAATTTTCGATAGAAATAAATTCTTGAGAAATTTCTCTACAGAAATAAAATTTTGACAAAATTTTCGATAGAAATAAATTCTTGAAAAACTTCACTACCACTACCAATAAAATTTTAAAGTTTAAAAAAAAATCTGTAGAAATTAATGTTTGACAAAAATTCTATAGAAAAACAATTTTGAAAAATTTATCAATAAAAAAAATTTGACACAACAACCTATAAAAATAAAAATTTGAAAAAAATTTTCGACAGAGATAATTTTTTTTCTTTAAAATATTTTCTATAAACATAAAATTTTGACAAAATTTTCGATAGAAATAAATTCTTGAGAAAATTCTCTATAGAAATACAATTTTCACAATTTTTTCGATAGATATAACATATAGACAAAATTCTCTATACAACAAAAAAAATGACAAAATTCCCCATAGAAATAAAACTTTTGCCAAAATTGTCGATAGAAATAAAATTTTGACAAATTTCTCTATTGACATAACATTTTGACATTTTCGATAGAAATTAAATTTTGACAAAACTTTCGATAGAAATGAAATTTTGACAAAATTTTCTACAGAAATATAATTTTGACAAAAATTTTCGATAGAAATAAAATTTTGAAAAAATTCTCTACATCAATAAAATTTTGACAAAATTTTTAAAAGAAATAAATTCTTGAGAAATTCTCTATAGAAAAAAAATGTTGAAACATTTTTTGATAGATATAAAATTTTGACAAAATTCTCTATACAAAAAAAAATGACAAAATTACCCATAGAAATAAAACTTTGACAAAATTCTCAATAGAAATAAAATTTTGACAAAATTCTACATAGAAATGAAAGCCACCGTGGTGCAATGGCTAGCATGCCCGCCTTGCATACACAAAGTCGTGGGTTCGATTCCTCCTTCGACCGAACACCAAAAAGTTTTTCAGCGGTGGATTATCCCACCTCAGTAATGCTGGTGACATTTCTGAGGGTTTCAAAGCTTCTCTAAGTGGTTTCACTGCAATGTGGAACGCCGTTCGGACTCGGCTATAAAAAGGAGGTCCCTTGTCAGTGAGCTTAACATGGAATCGGGCAGCACTCAGTGATAAGAGAGAAGTTCACCAATGTGGTATCACAATGGACTGAATAGTCTAAGTGAGCCTGATACATCGGGCTGCCACCTAACCTAACCTACATAGAAATATAATTTTGCTAAAATTGTCGATAGAAACAATTTTTTGAACAAATTTTTGATAGAAATGAAATTTTGATAAAATTTTCGATAGAAATAAAATTTTGACAAAATTTTCAATAGAAATAAATTCTTGAGAAAATTCTCTATAGAAATAAAATTTTGACAAATTTTTCGATAGAAATAAAATTTTGACAAAACTTTCGATAGAAATGAAATTTTGACAAAATTTTCTATAGAAATAAAATGTTGACAAATTTCTCGATAGTTATAAAATTTTGAAAAAATTCTCTATAACAAAAATAATTTGACAAAATTCCCTATATAGAAATAAAACTTTGACAAAATTCTCCTAAAATCGGTAAAAAATTCGACACATTTACAATTCAAGTGATATATTTTACACAAAAAAAAAATACTAATAGGCGAGATCATAATATATAATACTGAAAATACTGAAGTAAACCTAAAAAAATATAAGACATCTAATTCGAAGAAACAATATTCTTGCATACTAACCACATCAAAATTTATTAAAACTTGAAAATAAGATTTTTTTAAATTTGTAGATTTGTGTTAATATTTTCATTAAATTTTGGTATATCACGATCTTCTTTGATGACAGTATTATATTTCATATATCATTTAAGTCTCATTTTTTTGAACACAACTGTAGGCATAGCCTTCATATCTCAGGCCATGAAAAAGTCAACAAGAATTCCAATAACAGTAGCATTTAATTTAACAGAGATTTGCATAAATATGCGCCAAGTGTCGTAGGTATAATATGTCACGCAAAATACATTCATTTTTCTTAGGAGCAAACAAAAAAAGGAATACACCCTCCACCAGGAACAAAAAGAAATTGTGAAGGTATTCAACTTTCACCTTTTCCCATTGTACCACCCATCTACCAAATCAACTGCAACAATTCATTCGTAAGAAGTCAGAATTTGTTTCGTTTTGTTTCTTTCGAGGTGGGTATACATTTTCAAGTTTAAGCAATTTCTCCAAGTTGGCAATTTTTATGTTCACAGTTTATGAGATGGGGATGTATCTTAAAATATTCCACCATCCTTCGAGATTGCTTCTGCTATTTGATGAACGAGCCAAAATTGAAAAATCCTGCTACGTAAAATAAAAGCAACAAGGTGAAAGTGAAATCCAAAAAAACTTCATCCTATTCGTAAAACTTAAAATGTTAGCTTGGAGATATCTACCAAAAAGAAGAGGAAAATGTGAATAAAATGTTCAAGGAATATATGACACACTTGCGAAAAAAAAGAAATATTTTTTTCCTTGCAATTCCCAAATGAAATCTAGAAATTTCAAATGTAGTGAAATCTACCAATCCAAGTTTTCTTCATTTCATTCCATTCTTTTTTGGTCGTACGTTGGGTTTCTATATAGCACTTGCAGATAGAAGACCTTTGTGCTCTTAGAAGCCATTGATTGATAGATTGTTGGCAATTTGTTGTGTGCGTGTTTGCGACAACAATGACATTGGAAACACACACACTATCGCAACCACATACTTCTCCAATGGGATGAATGGCGAGGAGAATTTTTTTTTTTTGGAAATGGATCTGTGAGAAATAATTCAAAATGCATTTAACTGTTAAGTCTTATTTAAGTGAAATTTGTTAATTTTTAAATTATGTTGAACATTTACAAATTTATGACTATATACAAGAATAAACACGGTTCACGGAGTTTTGAGTCCCCATTTTTATACACTCCACCATAGGATGGGAGGCATTCCGTTTGTAACACATCGAAATTTTACTCTAAGACCCCATAAAGTAATTATATTCTGGGTCGTGTTGAAATTCTGAGTGGATCTAAGCACGTCCATCCGTCTGCGGAAATCACGCTAACTTCCGAACGAAACAACCTATCGGCTTGCGGAGCCTCTAAGAGAAACTTATTTCATCAGATGTGGCTGAAATTTGGTATATGGTGTTATTATATGGTCCCTAGGTTAGGTTAGGTTGTTCTTGTATTGATGCCCACTTAGACCAGTATAGGTCCATTGTGATCCCTCGATGTGATTTTTCAATGTTTCTCCTTCCGATCCGGCCGCTTTGTCCCAGAAACTTCCACCTGCTCGTTCTCTTTGAAAGAAATTTCAGAATAACCAGAGGCCCTGATGAATGCAAGTATGTTCCTTAAGCTGCACTCGCGCAGGTCAGTGAGAGCCTGAAAGAAAAAGGAGCTCAGTATCTTGTTGCTTCTAAAGGATAAAGCTGGGCACTGACATAGGAAGTGGTACGAGTCCTCTGTAACTTCCGGGTCCAGGCACCATCCACAGATATCATCGTCTTTAAGTCCTATTCTTACCATGTGTTTCCCATGTGTGTTGTGTCCTGTTATGATACCAATCAATGCCCGTAATTCCTCTCTGTTCATCGACAACAAAATTTCACATTTCCTACGTTTCTTTTCATCCCATATCAACTTGGTTTGCTCGCAACCATCCGAAGAGACCCAACGTCTTCGCCATTGCTCATCATATTTAACCTCTATCCTGTAATCATAAGAAGATAGTGGAGGAAAAACGTCCGCTAGGACGTTGTTCGTTCCACGAGCACCCTCCTTAGCCAGCACATCCGCTTTCTCATTTCCTATTATCCCATAGTGCACAGGTACCCAGCACAGAGTTATATTATGCTGTTCAGTGAGAACCTTGAGTTCTCGACGACAGCGGCTGACTAACCTAGACCTTATGTCAGCACTGCACAATGCCTTTATAGCTGCCTGACTGTCGATGAAGAAGCTGATATCGCTTCTGAATAACGACCTCATCAACAGCGACTCAGTAGCCTTCGTGATCGCAGAAATCTCAGCCTGAAAAATACTGCAATCACTATCCAGCGTGTAAGACTCCCTTATTCCTAGTTCACTACAATAGATTTCACTGCCCGTTCCTTCCTCCATCTTTGATCCGTCCGTATACATGTTCAGGGTTCCGAAGGGTATCCTCCTGTCTTCCCACTCTTCCATACTTGGTATAATGTATGTCGGTTTGTGATGATAAACATGCTCCGTGGCCATATGGTCCGTCTCTCTATACTGCCCGGCCAGAGTTTCAGTATGCCTGCAGGCTGTCTTCTCCAGCGTGTTCAAGCTCCTACGTCTCACAAGTGTCAGTTCAGCCGTCTTCCTTACGTGTAAATCGAGTGAGATAAATCCCATCAGTACCTCCAGAGCGGCAGTGGCTGTGGTCCTCATGGCACCTGTCATATAGATGATTGCAGTCCTATTTACCCTATTTATTCTCAATATATGATTTTGGTGTCTCACGATTGCCCACCAAACATGACAGCCATATGTGGCCACAGGTCTTACAACCGCGGTATAAAGCCAGCCAAAAAAACAAGGCCTCATTCCCCATCTCTGCCCGACCAATTTTTGACACGAGTATAGTGCCGCATAGGCCTTCTTAATGCGATCGGCAGTATTCTCCATCCAGTTCAGCCTGGAGTCCAAAATAACTCTAAGGTACCTTGCTGATTTCGAGAGCGTCAACTTTATGCCCTGCAATTCAGGAGACTTGTACCCGATAACCTTTCTCCTCCTGGTGAACAGTACCAACTCCGTCTTACCAGGGTTCACCCCTAAACCGCATCCTAGAGCCCACTCCGAGAGATACTGCAAAGACTCGCTCAGCACATCCGAAATAGAATCGAGGAATTTTCCCGATACCATTATCACAATGTCATCCGCGTATGCCACTACCTTGATACCCTTACTTGTCAGCCCAAACAATACCTCGTTCACCACCAATAGCCATAGCAACGGTGATATAACCCCTCCCTGTGGCAATCCTCTAGTGGTCCTAGCCCTCCTTGTGGAGCTCGCTAGCTCGACCACCATGCCCCTGCTTAGCAACATCAACTCGATCCACTTTATAACGAATTTCTCAACAGCATTCCTCTCTAATGAATGTACCACCTTATCAATTTTCGTATAATTAAAAGCACCTTCAATGTCCAGAAACGCCGCCAATGTATAGTCGCCATATGTCATGGATCTCTCTATGTGATGCACCACTGATGCAGGGCACATTCTACAGATCTGCCCTTAATATAGGCATGCTGACAGATTGATAGTTTCCTGTCTAACTGGTTCCTTATATGATCATCCAGTATCCTCTCCATCGTCTTTAGCAAGAAGGATGTTAAACTTATTGGTTTAAAATCCTTCGCCGTTCCATGTGATATCTTCCCCGCTTTAGGAATGAAGATTACCTTAACCTTCCGCCAAGGCTTTGGTATATATCCAAGACGCAATGAAGCCCTCATCCACTCCACATAGGATTCACCCAAGAGATCGAAAGACTCCTGAAGCATACGTGGGTATAGGTCCCTAATAACCATGCAAAAATTAGTCCTCATCGGTCCATAATTATATATAGCCCTCATAAAAACCGATCCCCCGATTTGGCTTGCGGAGCCTCTAAGAGAAGCAAATTTCATCCGATCGGGCTGAAATTTTGTACATGGTGTTAGTATATGGTCTCTAACAACCATGCAAAAATTGGTCCACATCGGTCCATAATTGTATATAGCCCCCATATAAACCAATTTCCAGATTTGGCTTGCGGAGCCTCTAGGAGAAGCAAATTTCATCCGATCCGGCTGAAATTTGGTACTTGATGTTGGTATACGGTCTCTAACAACCATGCAAAAATTGGTCCACATCGGTCCATAATTATATATAGCCCAATCCCCAGATTTGGCTTGCGGAGCCTCTAAGAGAAGAAAATTTCATCCGATCCGGCTGAAATTTGGAACATGGTGTTGGTATATAGTCTCTAACAACAATGCAAAAATTTGCAAAGATTTGGATTGCGGAGACTCTAAGAGCCAAAAATAATCTACCAAAATTTTAGTGCCATAGAAAATGTTGTCAAAATTTTATATTTCTATGGAAAATTTTGTCAAAATTTTATATTTCTATAGAAAATTTTGTCAAAATTTTATATTTTTTATAGAAAATTTTGTCAAAATTTTATTTCTATAGAAAATTTTGTCAAAATTTTATTTCTGTAAAAAATTTTGTGAACATTTTATTTTTATAGAAATTTTTGTCAAAATTTTATTTCTATAGAAAATTTCGTCAAGATTTTATTTCTATATAAATTTTGTCAACATTTTATTTCTATAGAAACTTTTGTCAGAATTTTATTTCTGTAGAAACATTTGTCAAAAATGTTAATTCTGTAGAAAATTTATAAAGCATTTCATAGTTGGAGAGGAATATTTTGCATGCATCAAGAATTCTACCAATCTACCAAACAATAAAAAATCTGCCATTTTTGATAGAATCGTGTTCATAATTGTATATAGCCCCCATATAAAGCAACCCCCATATTTCAATTCTGGCTTTATAATTACCACACAAGTGTTCATATCGGTTCGCAATAATTTGCTTCTTCAAGGGGCTCCGCTCAAAAACAAACCCAGCCAACTACATTCAAATCGATGATTTGAGTTTGGCAACGGAAAAGAGATATGCTTGCAAATTTGTTTAGGCAGTAGCCGACTATCAAACCTTTTTTCGGAAGGTTCAAATGTAGTTCACTTTTGGTTGAGTGAATTACCCGAATTTATTCTGATAATTGGTTGATAGTTTTTCTGCAAGTAGAGGATGCCGATGAGGAATGTGACAATTATTGTCATTGTAATTAAGACTTATCTTGTAAATTTTTATTTAACGCTATAGCTTTTTATACCCTCCACCATAGGATGGGGGTATATTAACTTTGTCATTCCGTTTGTAACACATCGAAATATTGCTCTAAGACCCCATAAAGTATATATATTCTGGGTCGTGGTGAAATTCTGAGTCGATCTAAGCATGTCCGTCCGTCCGTCCGTCCGTCCGTCTGTCCGTCTGTCCGGCTGTCCGTCCGTCTGTGGAAATCACTCTAACTTCCGAACGAAACTAGCTATCGACTTGAAACTTGGCACAAGTAGTTGTTATTGATGTAGGTCGGATGGTATTGAAAATGGGCCATATCGGCCCACGTTTACGTATAGCCCCCATATAAACCGATCCCCAAATTTGGCTTGCGGAGCCTTCCGGAGCAGCAAAATTCATCCGATCCGGTTGAAATTTGGTACGTGGTCTAAGTATGCGGTCTCTAACAACCACGCAAAAATTGGTCCATATCGGTCCATAATTATATATAGCCCCCATATAAACCGATCCCCAGATTTGACCTCCGGAGCCTCTTGGAGGGGCAAAATTCATCCGATCCGGTTGAAATTTGGTACCTGATGTTAGTATACGGTCTCTAACAAGCATGCAAAAATTGGTCCATATCGGTCCATAATTATATATAGCCCCCATATAAACCGATCCCCAAATTTGGCTTGCGGAGCCTTCCGGAGCAGAAAAATTCATCCGATCCGGTTGAAATTTGGTACGTGGTCTAAGTATACGGTCTCTAACAACCATGCAAAAATTGGTCCATATCGGTCCATAAATATGTATAGCTCCCATATAAACCGATCCCCAGATTTGACCTCCGGAGCCTCTTGGAGGAGCAAACTTCATCCTACCCAATTGAAATTTGGTACGTGGTATTAGTATATGGTCTCTAAAAACCATGCAAAAACTGGTCCATATCGGTCCATAATTATATATAGCTCCCATATAAACCGATCCCCAGATTTGACCTCCGGAGCCTCTTGGAGGGGCAAAATTCATCCGATCCGTTTGAAATTGGGTACCTGATGTTAGTATACGGTCTCTAACAAGCATGCAAAAATTGGTCCATATCGGTCCATAATTATATATAGCTCCCATATAAACCGATCCCCAGATTTGAACTCTGGAGCCTCTTGGATGAGCAAAATTCATCCGTTCCAATTGAAATTTAGTACGTGGTGTTAGTATATGGTATCTAACAACCATGCAAAAATTGGTCCATATCGGTCCATAATTATATATAGCTCCCATATAAACCGATCCCCAGATTTGACCTCCGGAGCCTCTTGGAGGAGCAAAAGTCATCCGATGCGGTTGAAATTTGGTACATTTCGTTAGTATATGGCCTCTAACAGCCATGTAAAAATTGTCAAATTTTATTACTATAGAAAGTTTTGTCAAAATTTCATTTCTATAGAAAGTTTTGTAAAAAGTTTATTTCTATAGCAATGTTTGTCAACATTTTATTTCCATAGAAAATTTTGTCAAAATTTTATTTCTATAGAAAATTTTGTAAAAAATTTATTTCTGTAGAAATTTTTTCAACATTTTAGTTCTATAGACAATTTTGTCAACATTTTATTTCTATAGAACATTTTGTCAACATTTTACTTCCATAGAAAATTTTGTCAACATTGTATTTCTATAGAAAATTTTGTCAAGTTTTTATTTCTATAGAAAATTTTGTCAAAATTTTATTTCTATAGAAAATTTTGTCAAACTGAATTATATACGTATCTAATCGGCCTTTTTATACCCTCCACCATAGGATGGGGGTATATTAACTTTGTCATTCCGTTTGTAACACATCGAAATATTGCTCTAAGACCCCATAAAGTATATATATTCTGGGTCGTGGTGAAATTCTGAGTCGATCTAAGCATGTCCGTCCGTCCGTCCGTCTGTCCGGCTGTCTGTCCGTCTGTGGAAATCACGCTAACTTCCGAACGAAACAAGCTATCGACTTGAAACTTGGCACAAGTAGTTGTTATTGATGTAGGTCGGATGGTATTGAAAATGGGCCATATCAGACCACGTTTACGTATAGCCCCCATATAAACCGATCCCCAAATTTGGCTTGGGGAGCCTCCCGGAGCAGCAAAATTCATCCGATCCGGTTGAAATTTGGTACGTGGTCGTAGTATACCGTCTCTAACAACCATGCAAAAATTGGTCCATATCGGTCCATAATTATATATAGCCCCCATATAAACCGATCCCCAGATTTGACCTCCGGAGCCTCTTGGAGGGGCAAAATTCATCCGATCCGGTGGAAATTTGGTACCTGATGTTAGTTTACGGCCTCTAATAACCATGCAAAAATTGGTCCATATCGATCCATAATTATATATAGCCCCCATATAAACCGATCCCCAGATTTGACCTCCGGAGCCTCTTGGAAGAGCAAAATTCATCCGATCCAGTTGACATTTGGTACATGGTGTTAGTATGTGGTCTCTAACAACCATGCAAAAATTGGTCCATATCGGTCCATAATTATATATAGTTCCCATATAAACCGTCCCCAGATTTGACGTCCGGAACCTCTTGGAGGAGCAAAAGTCATCCGATACGGTTGAAATTTGGTACATTTTGTCAATATATGGCCTCTAACAGCCATGTAAAAATTGGTCCATATCGGTCTTTAGTCCCCAGCCAAAAATAATCTACCAAAACTTTATTTTCATAGAAAATTTTGTCAAATTTTATTACTATAGAAAGTTTTGTTAAAATTTCATTTCTATAGAAAGTTTTGTCAAAAGTTTATTTCTATAGAAATGTTTGTCAAAATTTTATTTCTATAGAAAATTTTGTAAAAAATTTATTTCTATAGAAAAATTTGTCAACATTTTATTTCTATAGAAAATTTTGTCAAGTTTTTATTTCTATAGAAAATTTTGTCAAATTTTTATTTCTATAGAAAATTTTGTCAAAATTTTATTTCTATAGAAAATTTTGTCAAGGTTTCATTCCTATAGAAAAATTTTGTCAAAATTTTATTTCTATAGAAAATTTTGTCAAAATTTTATTTCTATAGAAAATTTTGTCATACTAGATTATATACGTATTTAATCGGCCTTTTTTGTTTAATATATACCCCTTATGGACTAACTTACAATTTAGAAGACAGTGCTAAAAAGTTTTACGATACCTTGCCATCGGCAAGTGTTATCGCAACCCAAGTAATTCGATTGTGGATGACAGCCTTTAGTAGAAGTTCCTACGCAATCCATGGTGGAGGGTACATAAGATTCGGCCTGGCCGAACTTACGGCCGTATATACTTGTTTAAATTGTATTACACTTTAGATATGCATTAAGCATATATAATTCTTTTTAGCTATCATAAATTGCGTGTACATCTTTTTATTATTATATAATTGTTTAATCTTTTTTTTTTGTTTAAATTCAATGTAATTGTTATCCGATATGCAATTGTTCCACAGTTGGTATTAATTGATATACATGAAAAACAAATTTAATTTATTTTCGTTAAATTCGCTTTAAACAACAAAAATATGCCTCATTTGCTATAAACAACAAAACGGAAATCATCAATACTTGCTGACTGACTGAACAACCACGGCGTCAATAACATCACACAAAATAAACATAATCTGCTATAATCAAATGTGTCTGAGTGGAATGGGTCAGAGTGGATAAACCTATGCTGATAACCACAACAAAAATTACGGATATGCATGTATGTGTTTCTATGCATGTGTGTATGGGTGTGTTTTTATAAATACAAAGAGAAAAATGAATGAATGAATGAATGCGATAACATTGATAAATGTATTCCTTGTTTTGATTTGTTTTTTTCTGCGCCATTTATCCATACCTGTAAAAGATATATGTATAGGTGTGGATCTATGTAGCCGGGAGTGGTTTTCTGATTTATGGAGAAAAAAATGTCTTTTTTGAGGCATACATTTTAATTACAATTGCCTTTACCATTTATAATATACTCATTAACTTTAAGCCGTCCTTATTCCATAGATAAATTATCATATTTGTATATTTTTATACCATAAATAGAATGATTAGGGTATAATATAAAACCTTGATCTGCAAGAAATTTTAGACCCGATAAAAGCCAATCGAATCGGTGACTGACCACTTATTTGTTGTTCAAAAAGTTTCCGGTCGCAATAATTTGCTGATTTTGATAAATTTTATTTATTATACCTTCCACCATAGGATGGGGGTATATTAACTTTGTCATTCCGTTTGTAACACATCGAAATATTGCTCTAAGACCCTATAATGTATATATATATATTCTGGGTCGTGGTGCAATTCTGAGTCGATCTGAGCATTTCCGTCCGTCCGTCCGTCTGTTGAAATCACGCTAACTTCCGAATGATACAAGCTATCGACTTGAAACTTGGCACAAGTAGTTGTTATTGATGTAGGTCGGATTGTATTGCAAATGGACCATATCGGTCCACTTTTACGTATAGCCCCGATATAAACGGACCAACAAATTTGGCTTGCGGATCCTCTAAGAGAAGCAAATTTCACCCGATCGTGGTGAAATTTGGTACATGGTGTTACTATATGGTCTCTAACAACCATGCAAAAATTGGTCCACATCGGTCCATAATTATATATAGCCCCCATATAAACCGATCCCCCGATTTGGCTTGCGGAGCCTCTATAATTAGTCCACTTCGGTCCATTATTATATATAGCCCCCATATAAACCGATCCCCCGATTTGGCTTGCGGAGCCCCTAGGAGAAGCAAATTTCATTCTATCCGGCTGAAATTTGGTACATGGTGTTAGTATATGGTCTCTAATGACCATGCAAAAATTGGTCCACATCGGTTGATAATTATATATAGCCCCCATATAAACCGATCACCAGATTTTACCTCCTGAGCCTCTTGGAAGACCAAAATTCATCTGATTCAGTTGAAATTGGGTGCGTGGTGTTAATATATGGTCTCAAATACCCATGCAAAAATTGGTCGGAATTGGTCCATAATTATATATAGGCCCCATATAAATCGATCCCCAGATTTGACCTCCGGAGCCCCTTGGAAGAGCAAAATTCATCCGATTCGGTTGAAATTTGGTACGTGATCTAAGTATATGGTATCCAACAACCATGCAAAAATTGGTCCACATCGGTCCGTAGGTATATATAGCCCCCCATATAGCCCTATCCCAAGATTTGACCGGTGCCTTTTGGAGAAGCAAAATTCATCCGATCTGGTTGAAATTTGGTACGTGGTGGTAGTATATGATATTTAACAACCATGCCACAAGTGGTCCGTATCAGTCCATAATCATATACACAGTCTTACACAATTTTACATACGGTTTAAAAAATTGTATTTTCTTTAATTATTAAAATATAATAAAATATGCATATATATGCTTTAGATTTTGTAAGTTAATTTGAAAAACAAAGTATTTGTCCATTTTCAAGAAGATGTTTTTAGTCTGGATTATAAACAACAACAAGTAACATGTTTAGTTATAAGGTATAAACCTCAAGGGTATGTAAACTTATGTGAGACTGTGTATAGCCCCCATATAAACCGATCCCGAGATTTGGTTTTGGAGCCACTTGGAGGAGCAAATTTCATACGGGTCAGTTGAAATTTGGTTCATTGTGCTAGTATATGGCCGTTAGCAAGCATGCCTAACTAGGTCCATATCGCTTTATAGTTATATATAGCCCTCAGATAAATCGATCCCCAATCACACGAAAATTGGTCCATATCAAGTTCGTAATTGTATATAGCCCCCATATAAGCAACCCGCATATTTCAATTCTGGCTCTTTATGTATCGTGCACAAAGTCCATATCGATTCGTAATTATTTGTAGACTTACCTATACATAACTTTTTTGTCTAATATATACCACGTATTGACTAACTCACAATTTAGAAAACGATGTTAAGAAGTTTTAAGATACCACAACCCAAGTAATTCAATTGTGGATGACAGTCTTTCGTAGAAGTTTCTACGCAATCCATGGTGGATGGTACATAAGATTCGGCCTGGCCGAACTTACTGCCATATACTTGTTTATTTATAGATTAATTACATTTACATTAAAATTATAAATATAATTATAAACTTTGACTGCTAGGGTCTTAAACTTGAAGATAACATTTAATAAGGGGTGTTCTTTGTCACAAGAACGAACATCGTTGAATTAAAAAAAAAATAAATAAATAAAAAAAACATTATAAAGGGTGATTTGTTAAGAGCTTGATAACTTTTAAAAAAAAAAAAACGCATCAAATTTGCAAAATCTCATCGGTTCTTTATTTGAAACGTTAGATTGGTCCATGACATTTACTTTTTGAAGATAATTTCATTTAAATGTTGACCGCGGCTGCGTCTTAGGTGGTCCATTCGGAAAGTCCAATTTTGGGCAACTTTTTCGAGCATTTCGGCCGGAATAGCCCGAATTTCTTCGGAAATGTTGTCTTCCAAAGCTGGAATAGTTGCTGGCTTATTTCTGTAGACTTTAGACTTGACGTAGCCCCACAAAAAATAGTCTAAAGGCGTCAAATCGCATGATCTTGGTGGCCAACTTACCGGTCCATTTCTTGAGATGAATTGTTCTCCGAAGTTTTCCCTCAAAATGGCCATAGAATCGCGAGCTGTGTGGCATGTAGCGCCATCTTGTTGAAACCACATGTCAACCAAGTTCAGTTCTTCCATTTTTGGCAACAAAAAGTTTGTTAGCATCGAACGATAGCGATCGCCATTCACCGTAACGTTGCGTCCAACAACATCTTTGAAAAAATACGGTCCAATGATTCCACCAGCGTACAAACCACACCAAACAGTGCATTTTTCGGGATGCATGGGCAGTTCTTGAACGGCTTCTGGTTGCTCTTCACTCCAAATGCGGCAATTTTGCTTATTTACGTAGCCATTCAACCAGAAATGAGCCTCATCGCTGAACAAAATTTGTCGATAAAAAAGCGGATTTTCTGCCACTGATTTTGGTAATAAAATTCAATGATTTGCAAGCGTTGCTCGTTAGTAAGTCTATTCATGATGAAATGTCAAAGCATACTGAGCATCTTTCTCTTTGACACCATGTCTGAAATCCCACGTGATCTGTCAAATACTAATGCATGAAAATCCTAACCTCAAAAGAATCACCCTTTTTAAGTCCCCCATTTCGCCCGATTTCGCTTAGACAGAAACAAAATTGATCCAATAATTCATAAAGGGCTATTGCATTTAAATGTGAATAAATATTTTGTTTCACCTTCAATTGTCCATTATCATGATACTGGTAGTGTTGCATCGCGTCCGAAAAGTGGACGAAATAAAATGAGAACGTATATAACATATTTTGTAGAATGGGCTTAGACTATGTAATGCAAATATATGCGAAAATTTCCTGTGAAAATTTTCACGTAAATTGGAACAAAATATTCGCCTCTGGGACCATAGGAGTGTAAATCGGGCGATAACTATATATGAGAGCTATATCTGAATCTGAACCGAATTCACTGATATTCTGCAAAATATACGAGACTCAAAAAATATTCGATTGTACGAAATTGTAAGCAGATCGGTTGATAAATACGTCAATTATGACCAGATTGGTTATAAATATATATGGGAGCTATATCTAAATCTGAACCGATTTTTTCCAAAATCAATTGGTATCGTCTTTGAGCTGAAAAATGGCCTTATGCCAAATTTAAGGAAGACAGGACTTAAACTGGGAACTGGACTTTGCACATACAAATACATCACCAGACTGACAAACAGACGGACATCGATAATCGACTCAGAATTTAATTCTAAGCCGATCGGTATACTAAAAGATGGGTCTATGACTATTCCTTTTCGGAGTTACATACAAATGCACAAACTTATTATATCCTGTACCAAAGTAGTGGTGAAAGGTATAAAAATAAAAAATATGGGAAACATTTAAATCTGAAGCAATTTTAAGGAAACTTCACAAAAGTTTATTTATGATTTATCGCTCGATATATATGTACTAGAAGTTTAGGAAAATTTGAGTCATATTTACAACTTTTCGACTAAGCAGTGGCGATTTTACAAGAAAAATATTGGTATTTTGACCCTTTTTGTCGAAATCGGAAAACATATATATGGGAGCTATATCTAAATCTGAACCGATTTCAACCAAATTTGGCACGTATAGCTACAATGCTAATTCTATTCTCTGTGCAAAATTTTAACTAAATCGGAGTAAAAAATTGGCCTCTGTTGTAATATGAGTGTAATTCGGGCGAACGCTATATATATGGAGCTATATCTAAATCTAGGGAGCCACCGTGGTGCAATGGTTACCATGCCCGCCATGCATACATAAGGTCGTGGGTTCGATTCCTGCTACGACCGAACACCAAAAAGTTTTTCAGCGGTGGATTATCTTACTTCAGTAATGCTGGTGACATTTCTGAGGGTTTCAAAGCTTCTCTAAGTGGTTTCACTAGAATGTAGAACGCCGTTCGGACTCGGCTATAAAAAGGAGGTCCCTTGTCATTGAGTTTAACATGGAATCGGGCAGCACTCAATGATAAGAACGAAGTTCACCACTGTGGTATCACAATGGACTGAATAGTCTAAGTGAGCCTGATACATCGGGCTGCCACATAACCTAACCTATATCTGAATCTGAACCGATTTCAATAAAATTTGGCATACTTGACTAAACGACTACTTGTAATTTTAGTGCAAAATTTCAAACAACTTGGGATAAAACTCTGGCTTGTGAAAACATATTAGTCCATATCGTCCGAACTAACACCAAGTACCAAATTTCAGCCGTATCGGATGAAATTTGCTTCTCTCCGCAAGCCAAATCTGGGGGTCGGATTATATGGGGGCTATATATAATTATGGACCGAAATGGACCAATTATTGCACGGTTGTTAGAGACCATATACTAACACCACGTACCAAATTTCAACCGGATGGGATGAATTTTGCTTCTCCAAGAGGCTCCGGAGGTCATATCTGGGGATCGGTTTATATGGGAGCTATACGTAAAAGTTGTCCGATATGGCCCATTTGCAATACCATCTGACCTACATTAATCACAACTACTTATGTCAAGTTTCAAATAGATAGCCTGTTTCGTTCGGAAGTTATCGTGATTTCAACAGACGGACGGACATGCTCAGATCAACTCAGAAATTCACCACGACCCAGAATATATATACTTTATGGGGTCTAAGAGCAATATTTCGATGTGTTACAACGGGAATGACAAAGTTAATATACCCCCATTCTATGGTGGAGGGTATAAAAAGTCGCCAAATTAAAGTTATGGTTAATCGAAGGGCTTGGATCTATCATTGGCCCAATTTCCGTTCAAGAGTAGCAGCATATTCTTTCATAAATCTTTGCAAGCACTTCACAAACAATAATAATAAGACATATAATAATATAAATTCGCAATTTGGGAGCTTGGTTCATTTGTGGTTTTGAGGCTCATACGCCATGGCGTATACGTTTTGTTCAAATGTTATTTCGTAACGTATACGCATGGTAGAATTTTCTTGAGGGAGCATCTTTCAATTGTAAATAGTATATCCAATTAATACGCAAGGACAAGATTTTTTTTTAAAGGAATCTACTATATTTAATCCATCCGAACGTTGAACCATATACGAGGGTTGCCTTTTATATTTCAGGATCAGAGAACAAAACCAAATATTAATAATCGAAAAACGCTTTATTGTTTTTCAAAATATTCACAATTTGAATGAATTTGAACAAATTGTCGAAGCCCTTTTGCTAGTCTGATCGATATATCACCAAAATATGCATTCTGAATGCATCAACCCATTCTACAGGTGTCGAAAGTATATTTTTACGTACGGGAATAAATAGAAGTGAGTCTTTGGTAGATTTGACGAATTGTGTCAACCGCTTTCTTTTGACGTTTTAATGTCCATGCAGTATTTAGTGTATGCTGCTCCCTTTAATACTTAAGGTTATCTTAATCTCACGATAGATCACATGACGATCTTATAATATCAAGTCGCGCACAGAATCAATGGTATCCGGTACAACACCTGATTTTGGATAACTTTCACGAAATTCTTGTTGATGTGAACTACGACTTCGGTTGAATTCACCTACCATAGATCCGTAACGAAGCTTCACCACCGAGCTTCAATTCATTTAAGATCATCCTAGCATCGTTGTTGGGTTAATCCACATCGAAAATTGTAAAAAAATCGATTTAATTCCATTTTATGGGCAAGATGAATCTCTTAAGTTGCTGTCAACAACAAAAATGGCTCTCGCATATCAAAATTTTCTGAGTAACTATAACCTCAAAAATATCAAGATTTACGTTAGATGTATCCGTTGGCATATTGCAACATTAAGGTTGTCCCATCCCGAAAGATAAAAAGCAACCCTCGTATGTATATACATATACGGTTTTTAGTATCGCTTTTATACCCTCCACACAGAAAAAAAAAATTACGAAAATTTTTCCAATTAAAATCTTAATTGAGTTTTAAAAAATATTCAATTAAAAATTTGATTGATTCAACAATATTTTTAATTGAAATAAAAATCAATCACAAATTAATAGTATCAATTAATCTTTTAATTGACTGTCAATTAATTTTTTAATTGATACTATCATTTCTGTGTTTGAAGAAATCTCAATTAAAAAATTAATTGGATCAATTAATTTCGTGATTGAATCAGAAAAATATTTTTTTGTGTGCACCATAGGATGGGGGTATATTAACTTTGTCATTCCGTATGTAACACATCGAAATATTGCTCTAAAACCCCAAAAGTACATATATTCTGGGTCGTGGTGAAATTCTGAGCCAATATAAGCATGTCCGTCCCACCGTCCGTCTGTTGAAATCACGCTAACTTCCGAACGAAACAAGCTATCGACTTGTTGCAAGTAGTTGTTATTGATGTAGTTCGCAAGTAGTTGTTTTGATGTAGGTCGGATGGTATTGAAAATGGGCCATATCGGTCCACTTTTACGTATAGCACCCATATAAACGGCCCCCTGATTTGGCTTGCGAAACCTCATCCAATCCGAATGAAATTTGGTACATGGTGTTAGCATATGGTCTCTAAGAACCACGCAAAAATTGGTCCCCATCGGCCCATAATTATATATAGTCCCCATATCAACCGATCCCCAGATTTGGCTTGCGGAGGCTCTAAGAGAAGCAAATTTCATCCGATCCGAATGAAATTTGGTACATGGTGTTTGTATATGGTCTCTCGCAACCATGCAAAAATTGGTCCAAATCGGTTTATAATTATTTATAGCCCCCGTATAAACCGATCCCCAGATTTGGCTTGCGGAGCCTCAAAGAGAAACAAACTTTATCCGATCTGGCTGAAATTTGGTACATAGCACTAATATATGATCTTTAAAAAACGTGCAAACATTGGTCCACATCGGTCCATAATTATATATAGCCCCATATAAACCGATCCCCAGATTTGGCTTGCGGAGCCTCTAACAGAAGCAAATTTCATCCGATCCGGCTGATATTTGGTACATGGTGTAAGCATATGGGCTCTAACAACTGTGCGAAAATTGGTCCAGATCGGTCCATAATTATATATAGCCCCAATATAGACCGATCCCCAGATTTGGCTTGCAAATTTCATCCGATCCGGCTGAAAGTTGGTACATGGTGTAAGTACATGGTTTCTAACAACTGTGCAAAACTTGGTCCATATCTGTCTATAGTTATATATAGCCTATTCCCAATCACACAAAAATTGGTCCATATCGATTCATAATTATGGTTGCCACTCGAACCAAAAATAATCAACCAACATTTTATTTCTATAGAAAATTTTGTCAAAATTTTTGTTCTATAGAAAATTTTGTCAAAATATTATTTCTATAAAAAATTTTGTCAAAATGTTATTTCTATAAAAAATGTTGTCAAACTTCTATTTCTATAGAAACATTTTGTCAAAATTTTATTTCTATAGTAAAATTTGTCCAAATTTTCTCTATAGAAAACGTTGTCGAAATTTTATTTCTATAGAAACTTTTGTCAAAATTTTATTTCTATAAACAATTTTGTCAAACATAATTTTATACGTATTTAAACGGCCTTTTTTAGTTTAATATATATCCCGTATGGATTAACTTACAATTTAGAAGACGGTGTTAGGAAGTTTTAAGATACCTTGCCATCGGCAAGTGTTAGCGCAACCCAAGTAATTCGACAGTCTTCAGTAGAAGTTTCTACGCAATTCATGGTGGAGGGTACATATGCTTAGACCTGGCCGAACTTACGGCCGTATATACTTGCTTTTTTTAGTTTTTTTTTTTTTTTTTAATTTGGTGGAATTTGTTTTAAATTTTGGCAGCCAATTCTATACTCGATCAAAGAGCTGCTGTCTAAGGTGGCGTATACGTTTTGTGCTGCTCAAATGTTATTCTGTAACGTATACGCATGGTTGAACATTTTTGACGGCGTTGGATTATCCCACCTCAGTAATGCTGTTGACATTTCTGAGTGTTTCAAAGCTTCTCTAAGTGGTTTCACTGCAATGTGGAACGCCGTTCGAACTCGGCTATAAAAAGGAGGTCCTTTGTCATTGAACTTAACATAGAACACGGCAGCACTCATTGATAATAGAGGAGTTCACCGCTGTGGTATCACAATGGACTTAACAGTCTAAGTGAGCCTGATATATCGGCTGACCTAACCGTCTTTTAATAAATCCACATAAAATTCTATATATTCTCCATAAAATTCTATATATTTACTCTTTGTGTAAGTATATTGTGCAATTTCCGATTAAGGAAAAAGGGGTTTTTATTTATTCTTTATTTTGTTGGAGGGAAATTTTCCAAAATTTATGCCATAATATTTCTGCAATAAATATTTCGGCAAATATCTCTCGACCATTTCAATTTTTCAATTTGACGTCATATTGTGGGAGTCTGAGAGGGAGTTGTATAGGTAGAGTTGTCTACTAGATTATAGATAAAAATAATAATATATTAATAACATATCGGCAATAAACACATTTTTCGCTGACAGCCCTAAACAAGCATTGACATATAATCTCTTTATGACAGTATTTGTGGGTGGCGAATTGTCCTTGTATTTATATGCGAATATGCTACTTGCAATAGCAACACTTAAGTATATGTATGCCTACCTACATCCTTTGTAAAAAATGACAAGTAGGCAATTTATTTGGTATATTTTTATTTCCTCTCCTTGGTATAGTAATATATAAATTTTTTTGTTCTTTATAAGCATAAAAAAAGGAAAACACCCACATACAAAAAATTAGCAGATACAAATGTATTCAACAGGATTGTAAAACAATCTTATAATGCTGAAGATAATTGAATTGTTTCATATGTTACTGCCTGAGGCTTGTGTCAATGTGATTTTCTTTTGTTTTGTTTTTGTTTCTCAATTCTTGAGAAATAATTCTGATAATGGAATTATAAATGTAAAATGTTGTGATGGTTCATTTCCATTTGTAGGTTTCAATTATATGCAATGGCCTTGGAGGTATTACAATCGATAATACTATGGCAGAAATGGAAATGCGATGGTAGAGATAAGAAGATTATAGGTGTCGTATATTTTATTTATGCTTGACATCATTTTCTAAAATCAATTTGAATTTTTTTTGTATAGACATAAAATATAATTTCTATTGAATAGTAATAAAATATCATATTTATTTATGATATAATTTACTATAGAAATAAAATTTTGACGAAATTTTTTATAGAAATAAAATTTGGACAAAATTTTGTATAGAAATAAAATTTGGACATAATTTTCTAAATAAACAAACTTTAGACCAAATTTTCAATAGAAATAAAATTTTGACAACATTTTCTGAAAAACTAAACTTTTAACAAAAATTCTATAAAAATAAATAAATTTCTACAGAAATAATATGTTGACAATTTTCTATAGAAATAAAATGTTGGCAAAATTTTCTTCAGGAATAAAATTTTCTATAGAAATAACATTTTTACAAAAATTTCCATAGAAATAATATTTTCAAAAATTTTCTTTAAAAATACTATTTTGACAAAATTTTCTATAGAAATAGAATTAGTCTTAATTTACAATTAATTATTATTCGAGCTATATGGACAAATTTGATTAAGGAACTTGATTAATAGAACCATTGAAAAGAAAATGCCAGATACAAATCTATACATGCCTAGATTGTATGTTACATGTTTCAGCTCGGATGAATGAACTTGTCCACAGCCTATATATAGATTTGTCTGGGATAGATAACTCAATTTTGGGCCCTTTATGCTAACTGCTGATGGAGAAAACATTTGGGCATTTTCCTCTTACAAATTGAATCATCTTTACTCCCACTGTGCATAATCTTTTCATATAGCTACAAATCCTTTAATCTTATTTTATTTCGTTTTGTTACCATATACCTCGAATAATAATTAATTGTAAATTAGTATCAGGCTAAAATGAACAAGTATATACAGGCCGGGCCGAATCTTAAATACCCACCACCATGAACCAAATATTAGGGTTTCCTTTGAAATTTCAGGAGAGCTTGAGGACTTGAGGACACTTCCCGAAGATATATTTAAAGATTTCACCTATGAGGACTATATCAGATTCTGGATTTATAAGAACCATTTTTGTTTGAGTTTTAGAGGAATCAACATCTCTTGTAAGTGTGCAAGAAAATTATAAAATAACGTTGAAATCTTAAATCTGTAGAAGTAAAATCTGGAAATTTTACATTGAGTTTCAAGCAATTTTCATGATCAGTGCGCCTTCTACACCCTCAAGAAGTGAAGTCGGTCTATATGGAGGCATTACCAAATGGACCGATAAAAACTTAATCCGATACACGTTTTTGTGAGCCTGAAATACCAAAATATCTACGATTTCAGGCAAATCAGATAAAAACTACGGTTTCTAGAAACCCAAGGAGTTAAATTGGGAGATCGTTCTTATGGGGGCTATACTAAAATATGGACCGATACTCACCGTTTTCGGCACACCTCTTTATGACCCGAAAATACCTCTAGATTTCCAATTTCAGGCAAATTGGGTAAAAACTACGGATTCTAGAAGCCCAAACAGTAAAATCGGTCTATATGGGGGCTATACCAAAATATGGACCGATACTCACCATTTTCGGCACACCTCTTTGTAGTCCCACAATACTTCTAGATTTCCAATTTCAGACAAATTGGATAAAAACTACGGTTTCTATAAGCCCAAGACCCCAAATCGGCAGGTCGTTTTATATGGGGACCATACCAAAATATGGACCGATACTCATAATTTTTGGCACACGTATTTGTGGTCCTACAGTACCTCTAGATTTCCAATTTCAGGTAAATTGAATAAAAACTGCGGTTTCTATAAGTCCAAGAAGTAAAATCGGGAGATCGGTCTATATGGGGGCTATACCAAAATATAGACCAATACTCACCATTTTTGGCACACCTCTTTATGGTCATAAAATACCTCTAGGTTTCAAATTTCAGGCAAATTGGATAAAAACAACGATTTCTATAAGCCCAAGACCCCAAATCGGGCGGTCGGTTTATATGGGGACTATATCGAAATCTGGACCGATATAGCCCATCTTCGAACTTGACCTGCCTGCAGGCAAAAGATGAGTTTATGCAAAATTTCAGCACGATTGCTTCATTATTGAAGACTGTAGCGTGATTACAACAGACAGACGGACAGACGGACATAGTTATATCGTTTTAGAATTTCTCCCTGATCAAGAATATATATACTTTATATAGTCGGAAATCGATATTTCGATGTGTTACAAACGGAATGACAAACTTATTATACCCCCGTCACCATTCTATGGTGGTGGGTATAAAAAGAAAAATAATTTGCACATTTTTATACCCTCCACCATAGGATGGGGGTATATTAACTTTGTCATTCCGTTTGTAACACATCGAAACATTGCTCTAAGACCCCATAAAGTATATATATTCTGGGTCGTGGTGAAATTCTGAGTCGATCTGAGCGTGTCCCTCCGTCCGTCCGTCTGTTGAAATCACGCTAACTTCCGAACGAAACAAGCTCTCGACTTGAAACTTGGCACAAGTAGTTGTTATTGATGTAGGTCGGACGGTATTGAAAATGGGCCATATCGGTCCACTTTTACGTATAGCCCCCATATAAACGGACCCCCAAATTTGACTTGCGATTGCTCTAAGAGAGAAGCAAATTTCATCCGATCCGGCTGAAATTTGGCACATGGTGTTAGTATGTGGTCTCTAACAACCATGCAAAAATTGGTCCATATCGGTCCATAATTATGTATAGCCCCCATATAAACCGATCCCCCGATTTGGCTTGCGGAGCCTCTAAGAGAAGCAAATTTTATCCGATCCGGTTGAAATTGGGTACGTGGTGTTAGTATATGGTCTCTAACAACAATGCAAGAATTGGTCCATATCGGTCCATAATTATGTATAGCCCTCATATAAGCCGATCCCCAGATTTGATCCCCGGAGCCTCTTGGAGGAGCAAAATTCATCCGATCCGGTTGGAATTTGCAACGTGGTGGTAGTATAAGGCCGCTAATAACCATGCCAAAATTGATCCATATCGGTCTATAGTTATATATAGCCGATCCCCAATTACACAAAAATTGGTCCATATCGGTTCATAATCATGGTTGCCACTCGAGCCAAAAATAATCTACCAAAATTTTATTTTTATAGAAAACATTGTCAAAATGTTATTTCTATAGAAAATTTTGTCAAAATTTTATTTCTATAGAAAATTTTGTAAAAAGTTTATTTCTATAGAACATTTTGTCAAAATTTTATTTCTAAATTGTATCAAAATTTTATTTCTATAGAAAATTTTGTCAGAATTTTATTTCTATAGAAAATTTTATCCAAATTTTATTTCTATAGAAAAATTTTTCCAAATTTTACTTCTATAGAAAATGTTGTCAAAATTTTATTTCTATAGAAACTTTAAACTTAATTATATACGTATTTAATCGGCCTTTTTTAGGTTAATATATACCACGTATGGACTATGTAGTATATATTACGGTGTTAGGAAGTTTTAAGATACCTTGCCATCGGCAATCTATGGTGGAGGGTACATAAGCTTCGGCCTACCAAACCTACGGCCGTATGTACTTGTTTTTTTTAATAAATAATCCCAGCCAACTGCACTAAAATCGATGATTTGACGGTGGCAAAGGAAAAGAATGAATATGCTTGTACGAATTTATTTCGGCATAAGCCGGCTGTCATGTAAAACCTTTTTTTGGAAGTTTCAAGTGTAGTTCATTGTTGGGTTTAATTAACTGCCTGAATTTATTCTGATAATTGGTTGATAGTTTTGCTGCAAGTAGAGGATGCTGATGAGGAATGTGGTAATTCCGAAAAGTGCGTCCATCCAACCATTTTGCAGTCTATAGGGCTTTGCCCAAATAAATTTGACAAACACTCATTTCCTCTGTTGGTTAAGCTACACTTCTAGTTTAGTGAATGCACGGTTTTGAGCTGAAATAAAAAAAAAACAACAAATAAACTTTTGAATAAATTTTCTACAGAAGGTTAGGTTAGGTTAGGTTTGGTGACAGCCCGATGTATCAGGCTCACTTAGTCTATTCAGTCCATTGTGATACCACATTGGTGAACTTCTCTCTTATCACTGAGTGCTGCCCCATTCCATGGTAAGCTCAATGACCTCCTTTTTATAGCCGAGTCCGAACGGCGTTCCACATTGCAGTGAAACCACTTAGAGAAGTTTTGAAACCCTCAGAAATGTCACCAGCATTACTGAAGTGGGATAATCCACTGCTGAAAAACTTTTTAGGTGTTCGGTCGAAGCAGGAATCGAACCCACGACCTTGTGCATGCAGGGCGGGCATGCTAACTATTGCAAAAAGGTGGCTTCCAATATAAAAGTTTGAAAATTTTTCTACAGAAATAAAATTTTGGCAAAATTTGCTGTAGAAATAAAATTTGTAAAAAATTTTGTATAGAAATAAAATTTGCATAAAATTTTCTAAAAAAATAAAATTTTGACAAAAATTTTTATAGAAATAAAATTATGACAAAATTTTTATAGAAATAAAATTTTGTCAAAATTTCTATAGCAATAAAATTTTGTCAAAATTTCTATAGTAATAAAATTTTGTCAAAATTTCTAAGAAATAAAATTTTGTTAAAATTTCTATAGAAATAAAATTTTGGCAAAATTTACCATAGAAATAAAATTTTGCCAAAATTTTGTAAAGAAATAAAATGGATATAACATTTTCAAAAAAAATAAACTTTGAAAAATTTTTCTATAGAATAAAATTTTGAAAATAGGCCGATATTCTTTAGTTGCTAGTGCCCGTATAAATAAGTTTGTTGTAATTTGTAATTATAATAAATTAAATAATAAATAAATAAATAATAACAAAATTTTGACAACATTTTCTATAGAAATAAAATTTTGACAAAACTTCTGTAGAAATAAAATTTTGACAAAATTATTATGGATATGTTGAAAAAATTTTCTATAGAATAAAATTTTGACAAAATATGCTATAGGAAAAAAATGTTGAAAACATTTTATATATAAATAAAACTTTGACAAAATTGTTTACAGGAATAACATTTCGACAAAATTTTCTATAGAAATAAAATTTTTACTAAATTTTCTATAGAAATAAAATTTTGAAAAATTTTCTATAAAAATAATATTTTGACAAAATTTTCTTTGGAAATAAAATTATGACAAAATTTTCTTTGGAAGTAACATTTTGACAAAATTTTCTATGGAAATAAAATTGAGGCAAAATTTTCTATAGGAATAGAATTTGTACAAAATTTTCTAAAGAAATAAGCTTTTGGCAAAATTTTGTGCTCCGATTTAGTTAACAGGGAGTAGAATTAGCATTGTAGCTATGCGTGCCAAATTTGGTTGAAATCGGTTCAGATTTAGATATAGTTCCCATATATATGTTTTTCTGATTTCAACAAAAATGGTCAAAATATCAAAATTTTCCTTGTAAAATCGCCACTGCTTAGTCGAAAAGTTGTAAAAATTACTCTAATTTTCAAAAACTTCTATTTCATATATATCGAGCGATAAATCATAAATAAACTTTTGCGAAGTTTCCTTAAAATTGCTTCAGAGTTAAATGTTTCCCTTATTTTTTACTAAAATTGCGTTCCACCCTAGTGCATTAGCCAACTTAAATTTTGAGTCTATAGATTTTGTAAAAGTCTATCAAATTCTGTCCAGATCGAATGATATTTAAATGTATGTATTTGGGACAAACCTTTATAGATAGCCCCCAACACATTTGACGTATGTGATATGGTATCGAAAATTTAGATCTACAAAGTGGTGCAGGGTATAATATAGTCGGCCCCGCCCGACTTTAGACTTTCCTTACTTGTTCATTTTATATCCATATGTGGCCAAATCGGACCATAATCTGGAAATTTTTAATCATATCGGCGGTTCATCTGAATTCTACTTGATTCTATGGAATGTATGTAATTATATTTATTTGGGATGTGATTACAATATGAACAAATTTTTGTTTGAGATTAGTGGTGCAAAAATTTTACCATTTTCCACCATAAATTATGCTAATGAATTAATTTCACAAAAATTTCGTTGAACAGATTCGGCCTAGTCGAAGTTATTCTCGCCGAACTATTCTTGTTTTTGTTTTAGGCCTTAATTTCATACAATGGAATTTAAATTGCATTTCTGATTTAAAATTACACATTTACTTCTCTTTTCTTAATCAAAAAATCTTATAAACATTTTTGTAATTTTGCCGAACAGCAATTAGTTTATAAAAATGATTTCAAACCAATTGCACATCTGTTGTATATTGTAAATAAAGCCAATTTACATTTTTTAAATACATTTCGTTTGATTTTCTTTAGGTCTACCCCCTTCGTATATCCATAAGTTAGTCGTCAAATGCAATTTCCCTCTATATAGAAGGAGAAAAATGAAAACGACAGCAAGGATTAAATGGAAGCAGAAAAAGGCATAGCAATAAACCTAGAACATTTTTATTTAAATGTGAAACTATTTGTAAATGGTTTGTGGTTTTTAGTTTACTCAGGGTGGTTTCACTTACTACTGCAAGTGAATGTGTGCCATGGAATTGGCAGTCGCAACTCCTTACTAAGGCCATTAAAATCAAAAGACTGTTTTGGTCCTTTCATAGTCTATGCTTTTGTAGTTATATGGTCTGCTTTAGAATTTCTTATAGAATACAGCACAATATAGAAAGGAGACCATAGACAAACATCTCCTGCTATAGAAAACCATAAGGCAATCATTGGTAAAAAGTCCATAGGATAACTATTCTCCCACATAAATGTGGGAGAGAGAAACCTTCCAGAAAGCAGACGAAAAAAAAACGGCAATGAACAAAGAGCCATATTTCTGGATAAATGAAGCAAACAATGGCATCCATATGAAACTCCTTTTGCTGGGGAAAGTTTGTGGTGTTGATTGTTCAATTGTCAGTTCACACAATCGTATATCCTTCTGGTTTTGAGGAAGTATTTCTCCATGTTTCTTGCAAGCATACAATGCTTTTATATTGGATGCCTTCTTTAGCATATGTTTGAGACTTTGTGTTACTTCCATCGCCAATTCCAAAAATCCTTTGTCTTGTGCCTATAGTTAGGGCAACTGAAATTTCTAGAGTGCTACAATTGGAGGTGTTTATAGCCCGTGTTTTTAGAGTTTATGGTTGTTTTGTATTTTCGTCCTTCTTTCTTAATGTGGGAGCCGATGCATTCATCTATAAATGTGAGAATATTATCTGGTACAGTGGTGAAAATTCGCGAGAGTGATTCTAAACGATTCTAGCTATATTGCATATATTGGAATAAATAAAAAAAGTTTATGTTAAGTGCAGTCGAAATCATTGAAAACCCACAAATCTAGGCAATAGCATTAGACTTTAAAATCTGTTTGTTTTGTTTATTCTAATTGTCTACTTTGGCACGAATTATGGCCTTCAAAGGCCGACAAAGCCATTGCACGCTGCACACAAGTGACTTTATGGTATTTTGACCCAAATGTATTTTTTTTGTGCCAATCTTTGAGACATATTTTAAAACAGGACAAATTCAATGGTCTATGGAAAATTTCGTAAAAATATAATAAAATTTAAATACAAACAAATAATTATTTGAAACAAAAAAAAAAAATAATTACAGACTTTTTTTTCTGTGTGAGTGTGATGGTCCTGTTAGAATGTCCATAGCCTGAGGCCGAAATAAATGACTGCTCAGGGCTTGAATACTGTATTTAGGACTTTTTCCAAATAATATCCGGCATTTATTTTTACCCCACGTTTGATGAATACGAGCGGAGAGCGATCATCGACCATTAAGACAACTGGCGATGCTTGAGTTCTTGTAGCCAATCAAACTTGAAAAGTATACCCGATCATTTTTTTTTTGTTCACAAACTGCTCAATTTGGTATGGTATTCTCATAGGAATAAACCAAATACGATAACGTGCAACTCCTTTTTCGAGCCTAAAATCTCCTTTGTGCATCGACGGATTTTCGCACTATTTGAAACTTCAATGGCTTTAGTCCAAGCTTATATGCATTCCAGCGATATGTTCAGAATACGACCAAGTTTCCAAAAGTGCGGAGCCAACAATAATCTACAAAAAAAAAAAAAAAATACCAAACAAAAATCTTATTTTGCAAAATTTTATTTCCATAGCAAATTTTTTAAAAATTTTATTTCTACGGCAAATTTTGTCAACATTTTATTACTATAGAGACTTTTAAGAAATTTTTGTAAACATTTTATTTCTATACAAAATGTTGTCAAAATTGTATTCCTATAGAAAATGTTGTCAAAATTTTATTTCTATAGAAAATGTTGTCAACATTTTATTTCTATAAAATTTTTGTCTAAATTTTATTCCTATAGAAAATTTTGTCAAAATTTTACTTCTATCGAAAATTTTGTCAAAATTTTATTTATATTGAAATTTTTTTTCACAATTTTAAATTCATAGAAAAGCTTTTTAAAATTTTATTTTTATAGAAACTTTTGTCAAAATTTTATTTCTGCATAAAATTTTGTCAAAATTTTATTTCTATATAAAATTTTGTCAAAATTTTATTTCTATATAAAATTTTGTCAACATTTTATTTCTACATTAAATATTGTCAACATTTTATTTCTATATAAAACTTTGTCAAAATTTTATTTCTATAGAATATTTTGTCAAAATTTTATTTCTATTGAACATTTTGTCAAAATTTTATTTCTATAGAAAATTTTGTCAAAATTTTATTTCTATAGAAAATTTTGTCAAAATTTTATTTCTATAGAAAATTTTGTCAAAATTTTATTTCTATAGAAAATTTTGTCAAAATTTTATTTCTATAGAAAATTTTGTCAAAATTTTATTTCTATAAAATTTTTTTGTCAAAATTTTATTTCTATAAAAATTTTTGTCTAAATTTTAATTCTATAGAAAATTTTGACAAAAATTTTACTTGCATCGAAAACTTTGTCAAAATTTTATTTCTATAAAAAATTTGGTCAATATTTTATTCCTATAGAAATTTGTTTCAAAATTTTATTTCAATAGAAAATTTTGTCAAAATTTTATTTCTATAGAAAATTTTGTCAAAATTTTATTTCTACAGAAAATTTTGTTAAAATTTTACTTGTGTTTATTTATTTATTTATTTTTTATTTATTTAAACATATCCTGTACAACGAGATTAAAGTCTTATAATTAAAGTACAGGAATTTTAATAATTTTTCTTTAGAAAATTTTGTCAAAATGTTGTTTCTTTAGAAAATTTTGTCAAAATTTTATTTCTATAGAAAATTTTGTCAAAATTTTATTTCTATAGAAAATTTTGTCAAAATTTTATTTCTATAGAAAATTTTGTCAAAATTTTATTTCTATAGAAAATTTTGTCAAAATTTTATTTCTATAGAAAATTTTGTCAAAATATTATTTCAATAGAAATAATATTTTGTAGAAAATCTGTAGAAAACTTTTGTCAACATTTTATTTTAATAGAAAATGTTGTCAAAAATTTTTTCTATAGAAAATTTTTTCAAAACTTTATTTCTATAGAAAATTTTGTCAAAATTTTATGTCTATAGAAAATTTTGTCAAAATTTTATTTCTATGGAATATTTTGTCAACATTTTATTTTTATAAAAAATTTTGTCAAAATTTTATTTTTATAGAAAATTTTGTCAAAATTTTATTACAGTAGAAAATTTTGTAAAAATTTTATTTGTGTATAAAATTTTGTCGAAATTTTATTTGTGTATAAAATTTTGTCGAAATTTTATTTGTGTAGAAAATTTTGTTAAATTTTTATTTGTGTTGAAAATTTTGTCAAAATTTTGTTAAATTTTTATTTGTGTTGAAAATTTTGTCAAAATATTATTTGTATAGAAAATTTTGTCAAAATTTTATTTCTATAGAAAATTATTGTCAAAATTTTATTTCTATAGAAAATTTTGTCAAAATTGTATTTTTATAGAAAATGTTGTCAAAATTGTATTTGTGTAGATAATTTAGATCTCATACGATGTGGCTGATTCTTCACACGTCTATCCTAGCCTTTATTCTTGAGCCAAAAGAATACCTTGTATCAAGTTTCATAAAAATCGGTTAATAATTGCGATATAAATCTTGCAAACAAGAAAAGACTTACGGACACCAAAGACTAGATCGACCTAGTAGGTAATTCTGAGTCGATCGGTATACATTTTATGAGGTATAAAACCAATATTTCTGGTGTGCATGTTATTTATTACAGATCATAGTTATTATACCACCACCATTTTGTTTAGGTTATAAAATTGGTAAAAAAAAGTCCGTGAATATAGTTGTTTTCTATAACCATATTATTCTCTTCAATCCCACTGTCACTAAGAGGCTCAAATGCCAGTTTATTTATTTGCCAAGGGTTCCAATTGTCTGCAAGAATTCTGCTACGGTCCATTATCGCAAAATTGTTTCGAGAAAACTACGTTTTCTCCTAACTTTTGTAGGTCTGGACACATTGTTATTTTTTGGTCTTGTGGCTTGGCTTTAGCTGGCTGTTTGGCCATTCACATTTAACTTTAGACCAAACGGAAAATGCTTGAGCGACACCCATACTCTTTTCCAAGAATCACTTAAGACATAGAGGCGAAAAGCAATGCCATACCGACTCGCAACATACGTAGAGATACATTAACGCTGTTTCCAATTCCAATTGAATCGTGAAATAAACAAACATATAACAATGGACACGAACAAAAAACACGAGAACTACACTGAACGCTGCTGACATTTAAAACCAAACTCCTGCCAGAGAGAACCAGAAACGGCCGACCAACACTACTACCCAAAGGATACAAAAACTAAATTCCAACTACAGAATGGGGTTAAAAAAAAAGTTGCGGGTGCAAAAAACTACTGGAGATGCTGCGACCAAAGTATAAGAATCTGTTTCCGTTTCCATTTTCAAAGTTGAGAGCATTCAAGAAGGCGGACAGTATTGTTTATTATTTATAACTGCCAACAAAAAGGCCGCAGCACATAGCCGAAACAATGAGAATTGAACATGGCAAAAAAAAAAAGATCCTCACAAAAGTTTGGAAAAGTCGAGTGTGGAATTTTTAAACTTTGCTTAAATTGTCTCTGACTGCTGAGGCTGAATTGTTTGTTGGAGTTAGTGAGGATGTTATAGCGGTAGCTATGGTCAGGAGTTTGATACAGTTTTTTTATGGAGTTGTGAACAAACCTTTTAGTGGTAAAATAATTGAATGATAAAATTGTTTATCTTTATTAACACTCAAACAAATTTTCATAGTTCTATCAATTGGAAACTTTAAGATTTTTTGGTACACATTAGTAAAAATAGAAAAAAAAAAGTTATTACCATATTGCATATGCAAATGGAGCGACGTTTGGATAAAATGTTTAAATATGGTGTGTGATTGAAACAAGTACAAACTGCGAAAAGTTTGGCCAGACCAAATCGTATGCTTCCTTAACCATAGATTTTGTATAAAGTATTGCAACCAACTTCAGGTTGATATCAGTCATAAGCCTTTCGTCTGATAAGTGACAGATTTATTCCGGTTACATTTAGGGATTCGGAGCGGCCCATTTTTTTCGCTCCGCTCTGCTCCGATCCAGATCCCTGGTTACATTTAATTATACCCTCCATCATAGGATGGGGGTATATTAACTTTGTCATTCCGCTTGTAACACATCGAAATATTGCTCTAAGACCCCATAAAGTATATATATTCTGGGTCGTGGTGAAATTCTGAGTCGATCTAAGCATGTCCGTCCGTCCGTCTGTTGAAATCACGCTAACTTCCGAACGAAACAAGCTATCGACTTGAAACTTGGCACAAGTAGTTGTTATCGATGTAGGTCGGATGGTATTGAAAATGGGCCATATCGGTCCACTTTTACGTATAGCCCCCATATAAAGGGGCCCTCAGATTTGGCTTGTGGAGCCTCTAACAGAAGCATATTTCATCCGATCCGGCTGAAATTTGGTACATGGTGTTGGTATATGGTCTCTAATAACCATGCAAAAATTGGTCCACATCGGTCCATAATTATATATAGCCCCCATATAAACCGATCCCCAGATTTGGCTTGCGGAGCCTAAAAGAGAAGCAAATTTCATCCGATCCGGCTGAAATTTGGTATATCGTGTTAATATATGGTCTCTAACAACTATGCAAAAATTGGTCCACATCGGTCTATAATTATATATAGCCCCCATATAAACCGATCCCCAGATTTGGCTTGCAGAGCCTCAAAGAGAAGAAAATTTCATCCGATCCGGCTGAAATTTGGTACATGGTGTTGGTATATGGTCTCTAACGATCGTGCAAAAATTGGTCCACATCGGTCCATAATTATATATAGTCCCCATATAAACCGATCCCCAGATTTGGCTTGCGGAGCCTAAAAGAGAAGCAAATTTCATCCGATCCGGCTGAAATTTGGTACATGGTGTTGGTATATGGTCTCTAACAACCATGCAAAAATTGGTCCACATCGGTCCATAATTATATATAGCCCCCATATAAACCGATCCCCAGATTTGGCTTGCGAAGTCTCCAAGAGAAGCAAATTTCATCCAATCCGGTTGTAATTTGGAACATGGTGTTAGTATATGATCTTTAACAACCGTGCCAGAATTGGTCCATATCGGTCCATAATTATATATAGCCCCCATATAAAACATTCTCCAGATTTGACCTCCGGAGCCTCTTGGAGGAGCAAAATTCATCCGATCCGGTTCAAATTAGGCACGTGGTGTTAGTATATGGTCGCTAACAACCTTACCAAAATTGGTCCAATCACACAAAAATTGGTCCATATCGGTTCATAATCGAGCCAAAAATAATCTACCAAGATTTTATTTCTATAGAAAATTTGTTAAAATTTTATTTCTGTAGAAATTTTTGTCAAAATTTTCTTTCTATAGAAAATTTTGTCAAAATTTTTATTTCTATAGAAAATTTTGTGAAAATTTTATTTCTATAGAAAATTTTGTTAAAATTTTATTTCTGTTGAAAATTTTGTCAAAATTTTATGTCTACTTTGTCAAACTGAATTATATACGTATTGGATCGATCTTTTTTTATTTAATATATACCACGTATGGACTTACATACAATTTAGAAGATGGTGTTAGGAGGTTTTAAGATACCTTGCCATCGGCAAGCGTTATCGCAACTTAAATAATTCGATTGTGGATGGCAGTGTTTAGATGAAGTTTCTACGCAATCCATGATGGAGGGTACATAAGCTTCGGCCTGGCCGAACTTACGGCCGTATATACTTGTTTTTGTTTTATTTTGTAAGCAGGGATCCGGAGCGGAGCGGATCGGAGCGTGGAGCAGAGCGGAGCAAGCCCTTTTTTTGCCGGAGCGGAGCGGGAGCGGCATTTCTAAAATCCGGAGCGGAGCGGTTTCCAAATAAAAAACCGCTCCGCTCCGAATAAAATATTACTTGAATGAAATGTGTAACTTTGAAATTACACTGTGTAGGTAATTTAAAATATAGCTAGTACTTAGCGTAGTGTGAGTAAACGTTTAAAGTGTACGATATGTATTTTTGTACGTACGTACATTGGGGAAAACAGAACGTGTTTTTTAGTAATTGTTTTCAAAAACGGCAAATGTTAAAATATATCTCTAGTATGTGTTGTAAAAGTAACAACAGTACTTTCGATCAATTTCATCCCGTATTACTATAAAGATGTTTGTAATGAACGTCATATAAATGCAATTAAATGATCTTATTTATATTTAATTTTTTAGTTTTCTACACTGAAAAAAATATTGTCGTGAAGTCAAAGATTTCATGGCCTTAGAATAAGAATGCAAATTTTGCTTATCATGGAAGACGCATTTCTCTAAAATAAAGTTTTTTTTTTCTTGTCCAAAAGGCAATAAACTTTTGAATGAAGTTGTACTGTCCTTATAGGAGCCACCGTGGTGCAATGGTTAGCATGCCCGCCTTGCATACACAAGGTCGTGGGATCGATTCCTGCTTCGACCGAACACCAAAAAGTTTTTCAGCGGTGGATTATCCCACCTCAGTAATGCTGGTGACATTTCTGAGGGTTTCAAAGCTTCTCTAAGTGGTTTCACTGCAATGTGGAACGCCGTTCGGACTCGGCTATAAAAAGGAGGTCCCTTATCATTGAGCTTAACATGGAATCGGGCAGCACTCAGTGATAAGAGAGAAGTTCACCAATGTGGTATCACAATGGACTGAATAGTCTAAGTGAGCCTGATACATCGGGCTGCCACATAACCTAACCTAACCTAACTGTCCTTATAATTAAGTGATTTTACTTAAAAATGTGTATCATAACATGAAAGATAAAATTTTTGAGGTAAGGTCAACGTGACTTTAATAATTAAGAAAAATTCTTTAAAATTAATAAAATTGTCTTTAAATTTGTTTCCTTTTTGCATCTCAAAAATCGTTAAAAAATAAGACATGTTTTCCAACACTTTATTTTAAAGACGCTTTTTACTTGAAACATAGCATAATTTCTACTGGAAGTCGAGTCTTAATATGGAAAAAAATAACTCGTTAACTCGTTTTTAAAGGATTTTGATAACAACTGACAAAAAAAATCTAAAAAAATGAAAAATTAACATTTGCTTCCTAGAAGCAAGTACATAACCCCCAAATCTAAAAGAGAATTACGACTTTAAAGTATCCTTACTTGTATTCTCCGCTTCTTTGGCTCGGAATTAATACCCAAACTGTTAAAGTAAAGACAAAATCTTTGGAACCGGGCATGCTTTTTTTCAGTGTAAGGATATTCATATTTGCTTTACTATTGTACTATATCCTAGCATTATCTTATTTCTGATATTAGTTCTCGAAAATTTAATTAAAATTATGGATAGTTTCAATTTTGGTTGAAAAATGTGCGCATATACATTTATTATACAATAAAGGGGAACAAAACGAAATTAGGTAACACTACATTTGAGTAAGAATATTCGTAGGTATACCACGGACTGATGTCGATGGAGGTTGTTGCAAACATAAACATACACACACACATTACAAATATAACAAAACCTCTTCTCTACGTCTGTTGCAAAACAAAAAAAAAACTTTCGGAGAATAGTTACTTCTACTCTGTGTATAGACTTTCAATTCCAATCAGCGTTGCCGTTTTGGTCCGATCGGACCAAAATTGGTCCAAAAGATTTCTAATTTTTAAATTTGGTCCGATGGTCAGACCAAACAGAATTTGGTCCATTTTGGTCCATTTTCATAAATTTGGTTTCTATCACATATTAAATAGTAGATGGTGCACCGCAAACAATATTGTCGGGAGGCCAAATACTTCACATGCTTCAAATACGAATATTGCTTAGAATAGAAGACGTATTTCTCTGAAAAAAAGTTTTTCCTTGTCTAAAAGTCTCTAAACTTTTCAATGAAGTCTGTTTGTCCTTATAGCTAAGTGATTCGACATAAAAATGTGTATTCTAACATGAATGAAAATTTCGTTTTAATGAAGTCAAAATGGATTTAATATTTCTGAAAAAAATCTTCAAAATTAATAAAATGTTTCAACACATTGTTTTAAAGTCATTACACCCTAAACCACATAATGGTCAGGGTATAATAAGTTTGATCGGCAAAAAAATGTGCCTACCAGAAATATTGATTTTAGACCCCATAAAATATATACCGATCGACTCAGAATCACCTCCTGAGTCGATCTAGCGCTTGGTGTCCGTCTGTCCATCCGTCCGTCTGTCCATGTATTTGTTGTTCACAGGATTTCGGTCGCAATTATTAACCGATTTTGATGAAATTTGGTACAGGGAGTTTTTTTGGGCACAAGGACGAACGTTATTGAATTTGGAAGAAATCGGATCAAAATTAGATATAGCTCCCTTATATATGTATCGCCCGATTTCGACAAATGGGGTCACGTTATCTTCTATAGCACTAACTATATGTGCAAAAAATCATCGAAATCGGTTCAGATTTAGATATAGCTCCCATATATGTATCACCCGATTTTGAAAAATTCGCCCCTAATAACCTTATGTTTGACCATACAGGCCTCATTTCTTAACTGATCTTACTCAAATCTTGCACAAGGTAACCATTTGTGCTATTAATCAAACCGGCAAAATATTATGCAAATTGGTTCAGATTTAGATATAGCTTCCATATATACGCATCGCTCGATTTTCCCAAATTTGGCCATAGTACTCTTATTTATTAACCAATGTTACCCAAATTTCAAATTTTGATGTACTAGCCGATCGTACTTATACGTACTTGTAGCTCTTACATAAGAATATTGCTCCATTTTTACAAATTTGTATTTATTACCCACACTAATTTAACGATTTTCTCTTTTTTAATAATGGGCTCAACATTAGTGGCATACTAACTCCGTAGGTGCAATATCGACACAGCCAGTGTTGCCAGAAGTAGGGGAAATTCCCTATATGTAGGGTTTTTCTAATATTTAGCGTAGGGCGACAATGTAGGACATTTTCACTCAACTCAATTTGTAATAATTTTTATATTTAGTGGCTCTAGAGGAGGAAATTAGAAGCCGGCAAGGCTTGATCTTTAACAATGTGTGGTAAACTTTATTCCTGTAGAAAATGTTGTCAACATTTTAATTCTATAGAACATTTTGTCAAAATTGTATTTCTATAGAAATTTTTTTCAAAATATTATTTCTATAAAAAATTTTCTCAAATTTTTTTTTTCTGTGGAATTTTCTCTCAAAATTTTATTTCTATAGAATTTATTGTCAAAATGTTATTTCTATAGAAAAATTTCTCACAAAAATTTGAAACTTTTTCCAAAATTTTATTTTTATAGAGATTTAACAAAAAAGATTACTAATTTGCGTAGAATTCTACCAACTGTGGCAACCGTGGTGGTAATACAAATTTATATTCTATATTTATATTGACTCAGAGTTAGATATACCTGTCATATATATATTTATAACCGATCTGGTCATAAATGACGTATTTATCTACCGATCTTCTTCAAATTTCGTACATTCAACTTTTTTGCGAGTCTCGTAAATTTTACAATATATCATACAAATCGATTCAGATTTAGATATAGCTCCCATATATATCGTATGGCCGATATGTATTTATATGACCCCAGAAGTTAGAATTTTACACTGATTTGCTTTAAATTTTGCACAGGGAGTAGAACTAATATTTTTACTATGCATGCTAAATTTGTTGGAAATCAGTTTAGATTTACATATATAGCCCCCATATATATCTTTCGCCCGATATGCACTTATATGAAGCCATAATTCAGAGTTTTAGTCTGATTGACTTCAATTTTTTTACTAGGAGTCCAATTGATAGTGTCGTTAATTGGGAAAAAATTAGTTGAAATCATTTCAGATTTAGATACAGCTCCCATATATATCATTTGCTTTCATATGTGTACATAGGCCAACGTTTTATGCCCATTTTTGTGAAAATTTGCACAGGGAATAGAATTACCAATTTATTTATGTAAGCTAAATTTGGTTAAAATCGGTTCAGAGGCCAGATTCTTGCTTTTATTTCCTTCAAAAAGTACAATCCTTCCGCAAAGAGTACAATTGATGGTATTGTCAAGTAAGCCAAATTTCGTTGAAATCAGCTCAGATTTAAATATAGCCCTATAGAAATAAACTTCTGACAAAATTTTCTATAGAAATAAAATTTTAACAAAATTTTCTATAGAAAAAAAAATTGACAAAATTTTCTATAGAAATATAAAATTTTTGGGGCTATATATAATATAGATCGATACGGACCAATTTTAGCATGGTTGTTATCGGCCATGCATTAGCGAAATATACCAAATTTCAACCGGATCGGATGAATTTTGCTCCTCCAAGAAGCTACGGAGGTCAAAACAGGGGATAGGTTTATATCGGTCCATAACATATAATTATGGACCGATATACATCGATATGGACCAACTCCAGCATAGTTGTTAGAGACCATATACTAACATCATGTACCAAATTTCAGTCGGATCGGATGAAATTTGCTTCTCGTTGAGGCTCCCAAGCCAAATCAGGGCATCGGTTTATATGGGGTCCATATATATAATTATGGAGCGATGTGGACCAATTTTTGCACGGTTGTTAGAGACCATATACCAACATCATGTACCAAATTTCAGTCAGATCGGATGAAATTTGCTTCTATTTGAGGCTCCGCAAGCCAAATTTGCGGATCGGTTTATATGGGGGCTATATATAATTATGGACCGATGTGGACCAATTTTTGCATGATTGTTAGAGACCATATAGCAACATCATGTACCAAATTTCGGATCGGATGAAATTTGCTTCTCTTTGAGGCTCCGCAAGCCAAATCGGGGGATCGGTTTATATGGGGGCTATATATAATTATGGACCGATGTGGACCAATTTTTGCATGATTATTAGAGACAATATACCAACAGCATGTACCAAATTTCAGCCACATCGGATGAAAAATGCTTCTCTTAGAGGCTCCGCAAGCCAAATCAGGGGATCGGTTTATATGGGGGCTATATATAATTATGGACCAATGTGGATCAATTTTTCCATGATTGTTACAGACCATATACCAACACCACGTACCAAATTTCAGCCAGATCGGATAAAAAATGCTTCTCTTAGAGGCTCCGTAAGCCAAATCTGGGGGTCCGTTTATATGGGAGCTGTACGTAAAAGTGTTCCGATATGGCCCATTTGCAATACTATCAGACCTACATTAATAGCAACTATTTGTGCCAAGTTTCAAGTCGATGGCTTGTTTTGTTCGGAAGTTGGCGTGATTTCAACAGATAGACGGACGGACGGACATGCTTAGATCGACTCAGAATTTCACCACGACCCAGAGCAATATTTTGATGTGCTACAAACGGAATGACAAAGTTAATATACCCCCCATCATATGGTGGAGGGTAAAATAATATAAATAAAATAGGACATAAAAGCTCACTTGTGGAAGTCCATCTCTCACATAAAGCTTTCGAATTTCAGCGTTTTTGAATAAATCACCCATTTGGATGAGAATTCAACCTAATATGTGTATACGAAGATAATACTTGTGGCCGTCGCCTGGATGATCTCAAAAATTGCCCTGTTTCAGTATCTTTATAGTTTATATAGAAAATTTTTACTCTTGTTCACCCTTCCTTTAGTAATTGTATGTAATCCTCAATAAAGCAACGTTCGATAATGCCATTAAAAAAGACTAATTGTTATTACATTTCAAGGAGATGCAAAAATATGATAATAATTTAAAATTGCCAAGAACCATATATTTTTCTGAAAAATGAATTAAATAATTTCCCTGCTTTCGTTCGCATTCTACGAAAAATCGTAAAGAAAAAGAAAACACCAACGAAATTTTTATAAAATGTACACCTACCAAGGATACCAGTACACTGCATATCCATATTTACAAACGCACTGCTTACCTGTATACGCATTTAAATTGTGGGCCCTTCCAGAACGTATCCAAGAATAAATATTGGTATATGGTTATCCTATCTGCATGCATTTTCTTATGCATAAATCTTGCATAATGTATTGAGGGCATCTGTGAGAATGACCCAATGAACGTTCAATGTTCAAAAGCATTGTTAAAAACAAATGAATAAACCCAAAAGAACCTTATGGTAAAATTGCATATCTTGAATCTCTTTAACGTGACCAAGAACATGGGAGTTCCATATGCGCAAAACGAGGGATGGCATAAAAGTTTATTTAATTACATTAAAATTAATTAATCGGATCAATCACCAGAAGCGTGATACTCCGCTTGGGTTCTGCTATATGAGATAAAAATAATAGTAGGTCACACAACCATTGGTGGCTTGAAATTTTATTATGAGGATAATTCAGTAACACCGCCACAAAATGGAAAATTTCATTCATATATGTTACAACATATTAAATTTTTTTATAAAAAAAATAAATTTTATTCATATCAGCTCATTTATACTTCGTAAAGCGTTAAGGAGCTCAACGAGTAATTCTAACTAGATACCGATAACATCAAAACTGCAAATCCTAGAGAGAACAAGTATATACGGCCGTAAGTTCGGCCAGGCCAAATCTTATGTACCCTCCACCATGGATTGCTTAGAAACTTCTACGAAAGACTGTCATCCACAATCGAATTACTTGGGTTGCGGTATCTTAAAACTTCCTAACATCGTTTAATAAATTGTGAGTTTGTCCATACGTGGTATATATTAGACAAAAGATGTATGTATAGATACGTCTACAAATAATTACGAATCGATATGGACTTTTGCACGGTACGTAGAGAGCCAGAATTGAAATATGGGAGTCGCTTATACGGGGGCTATATACAATTATGAAATTGATATGGACCAATTTTTGTGTGATTGGGGATCTATTTATCTGAGGGCTATATATAACTATAGACCGATATGTACTTAGTTAGGCATGGTTGTTAACGCCATATACTAGCACAATCTACCAAATTTCAACTGACTCGGATGAAATTTGCTCCTCCAAGTGGCTCCAAAACCAACTCTCGGGATCGGTTTATATGGGGGCTATATATGATTATGGGCTGATATGAATCAATTCCTGCATGGTTGGTGGATACCATATACTAACATCACGTACCAAATTTCAACCGAATCGGATGAATTTTGCTCTTCCAAGGGGCTCCGGAGATCAAATCTGGCGATCGGTTTATATGGGGCCTATATATAATTATTGAGCGATTTCGACCAATTTTTGAATGGTTGTTAGAGACCATATATTTACACCACGTACCAAATTTCAACCGAATCGGATGAAATTTTCTTTTCTTAGAGGCTCCGCAAGCTAAATCGGGGGATCGGTTTATATGGGTGCTATATATAATTATGAACCGATGTGGACCAATTTTCGCATGGTTGTTAGATACCATATAATTATACCATGTACCAAATTTCAGCGCATCGGATGAAATTTGCTTCTCTTAGAGGATCCGCAAACTAAATTTGGGGGTCCGTTTATATGGGGGCTATATGTAAAAGTTGACCGATATAGCCCATTTGCAATACCATCATACTTTATGGGGTCTTAGAGCAATATTTCGATGTGTTATAAACGGAATGACAAAGTTAATATACCCCCATCCTATGGTAGAGGGTATAAAAAAAATTTAAATCGTGATCACCTTCAGCAAGTCCAAAATTCCATTCAAATCCTAAAATAATCTAAATTTTCGCCACATCCCTTATTGCTAATATTTGAGCCTGAAAAACACTACAGTGATTGGGTAATCTTTTCGCTATTCGAAGTTCCAGATCATTGGAATATACTCCGAAACCCAATTTGGAGCCATCAGTGTAGAAATCTATATATTCTTTATTCCCCGGGGTCTGCGTGGACCACGCCTCGCTGTTGGGGATTAGAGTCTCAAACTTTTTGTCGAAAAGTGGACTCGCCAAAGTTTAATATTAGGCACATCTGGCATTATTTTGAGGACCGAACTGTGACCGTAACTTTGTTCCGACCACAGCGATAGCTCGCGCAACCGCACAGCTGTTGCAGATGCTGACTGTTTGGCCAAAATGTCTAAAGGCAATGGATGCAGCATGACATTAAGGGAATTTGTTCCTGCCTTGCTGAATGCGCCTGGGATACGCAAACACGCCATACGCTGAACTTTGTCTAAATTTGTTGGCAGTGAAGTGCCGGCCACCAGACTACAACACCATATAGCATTATAGATCTAACCACTGTCGTATATAGCCAATGCACAATATTTAGTTTTAGTCCCCACTTTTTTCCTATTACCTTTTTGCACGAGTACAAAGCTACCGTTGCTTTTCTCGCCCTTTCTTCAATATTAAGCTTAAAGTTCAGCTTCCTGTCCAAAATAACGGCAAGGTATTTTTCACACTCACCGATATGGCCAATTTAAGTTTTTCATATAAAAAATTTGATTTTTTGAGGATATTCATCAAAATTTTAATTTTTGCGAGGTGGTGACGAATTAACCTCCTTTTGGCTATAGGACGCATATTTAAGGAGATATGGCCAATTTAAGTTTTTCATATAAAAAATTTGATTTTTTGAGGATTTTCATCAAAATTTTAATTTGTGGGGGGGGGGGGGTGTGTGTGGGGGTGGTCACGAATTAACCTCCTTTTGGCTATAGGACGCATATTTAAGGAGATATGGCCAATTTAAGTTTTTCATATAAAAAATTTGATTTTTTTTGAGGATTTTCATCAAAATTTTGTTTTGGGGGGGGGGGGGGTGGTCACGAATTAACCTCCTTTTGGCTCTAGGACGCATATTTAAGGAGATATGACCAATTTAAGTTTTTCATATAAAAAATTTGATTTTTTTTGAGGATTTTCATCAAAATGTTGATTTGTGAGCCGGACGGTGGTCATGAATTAAGGTCCTTTTGGTTCTAGGACGCATATTTAAGGAGATATGACCAACTTAAGTTTTTCATATAAAAAATTTGATTTTTTAAAGATTTTCATCAAAATTTTGATTTGATTCGATCTAAGCATGTCCGTCCGTCCGTCTCTTGAAATCTCGCTAACTTCCGAACGAAAAGAGCTATCGACTTGAAAATTTGCACAACTTGTTGTTATTGATGTAGGTCAGATGGTATTGCAAATGGGCCATATCCACTTTTACGTTTAGCCCCCATATAAACGGACCCCCAGATTTGGCTTGTAGAGCCTCTAAGAGAAGCACATTTCTTCCGAGTTGGCAGAAATTTGGTACTTGGTGTTAGTATATGGTCTCTAACAACCATGCCAGAATTGGTTCATATCGGTCCATAATTATATATAGCCCCCATATAAACCGATCCCCCGATTTGGATTGCGGAGCCTCTAAGAGAAACAAATTTCATCCGATCCGTCTGAAATTTGGTGCGTGGTGTTAGTATATGGTCTCTAATGACCATGAAAAAATTGGTCCACATCGGCCCATAATTATATATAGCCCCCATATAAACCGATCCCCAGATTTGAAATCCGGAGCCTCTTAGAGGAGCAAAAGTCATCCGATCCTATTGAAATTTGGTAGGTGGTGTTAGCATATGGTCTCTAACATCCTTGCAAGAATTGGTCCATATCGGTCCATAATTATATATAGCCCCCATATAAACCGATCACCAGATTGGACCTCCGGAGCCTTTTAGAGGAGCAAAAGTCATCCGATCCGATTGAAATTTGGTAGGTGGTGTTAGCATATGGTCTCTAACATACTTGCAAGAATTGGTCCATATCGGTCCATAATTATATATAGCCCCCATATAAACCGATCCCCAGATTTGAAATCCGGAGCCTCTTAGAGGAGCAAAAGTCATCCGATCCAGTTGAAATTTGGAACATGGTGTTAGAATGTGGTCTCTAAAAACACGAAAGAATTGGTCCATATCGGTTCATAATTATATATAGCCCCCATCTAAACCGTTCCCCAGATTTTATCTCCGGAGCCTCTTGGAGGAGCAAAATTCATCCGATCCGGTTTAAATTTGCAACGTGGTGTTAGTATAAGGCCGCTAATAACCATGCCAAAATTGGTCCGTATAGGTCTATAGTTATATATAGCCAATCCCCAATCACACAAAAATTGGTCCATATCGGTTCATAATCATGGTTGCCACTCGAGCCAAAAATAATCTACCAAAATTTTATTTTTATAGAAACCATTGTCAAAATGTTATTTCTATAGAAAATTTTGTCAAAAATTTATTTCTATAGAAAATTTTGTCAACATTTTATTTCTATAGAAATTTTTGGCAAAATTTTATTTCTATAGAAGATTTTTCCAAATTTTATTTCTATAGAAAATTTTGTCAAAATTTTATTTATGTAGAACATTTTTTCCAAATTTTATTTCTATAGACATTTTTTCCAAATTTTATTTCTATAGAAAATTATTTCCAAATTTTATTTCTATAGAAAATTGTTTTCCAAATTTTACTTCTATAGAAAATGTTGTCAAAATTTTATTTTGTCAAAATTTTATTGCTATAGAAACTTTATACTTATTTATATACGTATTTAATCGGCCTTTTTAGTTTAATATATACCACGTATGTGGTATATATTACGGTGTTAGGAAGTTTTAAGATACCTTGCCATCGGCAAGTGTTACCGCTACCCAAGTAATTCGATTGTGGATGACAGTCTTCAGTAGAAGTTTCTACGCAATCCATGGTGGAGGGGACATAAGATTCGGCCTGGCCGAACTTACGGCCGTATATACTTGTTGTTGTTAATATTACCACCCCCCCCCCCCCCCCAAAAAAAAAAAAAAAGAAAATTATATACAAATCCTGGAAAAATTTAAAATATGAGGTGACTACTAAATTGCGAAGAACAGGGACAAGTTGACATTTCTGAAAATATCTTTATTCCATCAATTCTAAGTATATTTAATCCAATATGGTATTTTTTTTTGCCGTTCACAATTTCCTTATTTTATTACGCTTTAACATGAATTTCGAACCACTAAAAATTTATAGCCATCCATTCAGATAAGTATAAAAAAAATTAAAAATAATTCCATTTGTTTTAGCTTTTTATCTAATACTAAGCACAATAAACTTTGTAAATTAAGAAATTAGCATTCTTAATTTTTGCCTTTATTATATCAGGCAAATAACCAAAAGAAAAAATATTCTTTCTATGTCATTGCTGTTTCTCTTTTCTTTGGTATTTTTATCAAGGAAATTTGAGTTATCTTCCCACTATTCTTCATTATATTCCATATTTAAGTGAGCTTCAGTTTGCATATCTTTTTCACTGTGATGTATTCATCGGAATGTTTAATGTCCTCTGATGATGTTCTGTATTGTCCTGTATTTTTGTTATTTTTTTTATAGAACTGGATTATTGAGGTGGTACCCACAAAAGGGGAAGGGTGGGAGGTTGTAGAGATAAAACAAAAATGTTCTTATGGAAATTGGACATAATTGAAGTGGCCTTAATTACGTCGCTGTTTTTTTCCTCTCTCTTTTCAACATTTTCCATTGCCTACGTTGTGTTTTTTTAGTTATATCTTTATTCCTCAACATTTTCATTGATATAAAGATATTTTTTTTTTGTTTTTTATGTTTTGTATAATTTAACATATTTCTTTTTTTTCATAATATTCTTCTTTGTTCACCCTGGTCCTTTTGAAATCAATCTTCGCCAGTCATTGTACTGTAAGAAATTAATAAAGTGGCTTCGAACCGTTTCAGCCGTGGTGGTATCAATTCTTTTATTGAAATTTTCATAAAACTTGCATACAACTAACTCCAAAGAAGATAAAAAAGACTTTAGAAAATAAAATAATGATTTTCAAAGAGCCCTTAAGAGATACAATAATGAAATCATAATGAATAAATCAGGCCACTGAATTAGATTACAGATTTTTATATACGAGACAATGTAAATATATTGTTACAATATTGTTAGCTTGGGATTTTTCGATAATTGCAATTCATAATATTGGAATATTGGAAAAGTTACTAAAATGGAAAATTCTTGTAAGCCTTCTCAAATAATGGTATACCTGAAATTAATCCTAAAAGCTCCCAATATACGTAGCTGTCTGGGTTGGAAAATAGTTCATATAGAGACTTTTACGGTTATTGGACTTTAGCCTTCAAGATGCTCCAGATGTCAAATTTGGGAAAAGAGTTTTATGGGTCTATATTTACCAGAATAACATAATTTGAAGCTGTTCCACAAACATTTATTTTTTACCCTTTCACTTAAATTTAGCCATTGCAAAATTATTTTTTTTTCAGAACTAGCTTATCATAGTAGTACAAAGTACAAAACAACAATATTTGGAAATATAAGTATGTAAACATGGATTTAGCAAGCTGAGTAGACATTGGTAGTCAATATCCCTAAATATATTTTTAATGCGTGACCTTCAATAGTGTTAACAAATTATGTTGTTTATGTATATGAAACGTCTCTTAAAAAATAATAATAAGTAGATATTGTTGGAAAAACTATTTTGGGAAATATTTTTCAAACTACTAATAAGAACAATTTGATCCTCCAAATTGGAGGATCCTATCGATCCTCCAATTGGAATCAGCAAAGGTACGTACATTTGGGATTTGTACATAATCACAATATTGGCTCGATGCAGATAAATAATTTTTTTATGGCTCGGCTTATATGTGAATGTCTCGATTATTGACAACATAACCACTCCACTGAGTTTTACATTTGGCTCCCTTTTTATTGTCTGCAATTTCTTAGTTGAAGAAATTGAGAGAGGAATACTCCGAAAATTCGTTTGTCTCGGGTGTCCGTTAACTTTTTTTTAGAATCTTTCACACTGCTATTCTTGGGTTTGCAAATTTCTTACATTTGTTTTTCGGCACCATATACGAAAGTCGGCAGTAGTTGGCTGTCGTCGTTGTCATAATAGTTGATGTTGATGCGCTGTTCGACAGTAGTTGGCTGTCGTTATCGTCATAGTAGTTGACGTTGGTGCGCTGCTTTCGTACATTGGCTGTCATACGTTTGCCTCGTTGTTCGTTGCATCGTGTGTGTGTGCATGTTGGTACGCACAACTTAAAGAGAAAAGCATTAGCTGAAGTCGATCATATAGAGTGACGTCATAGATTTGTCACTTTGTAAATAAAATATTTTTGTTGTTGTACATCAAGTGCAAAGTAATATACGAATATTTTATTGTGGTTGCCACATAAGAGAGCGCATGAAAGCTTCTCTTAATTTATTGTCTCTTAAGCCAACTGATTCGTTTTTGTTTTCAACCCCCATTTGCAAATACTATTGAGTGTGGATTTTTTTTTGTCTCACCTCGCTCGCTGCTTTGGTTGCCCATATCAAGAAGAAGCATATTGTTGGAGTTTTTGTTTTGATTAAAGTATTCTTATATGGTATGGAGTTTTATTGGCTCGACAAATTGTAAATATTTAAAATACATCGAAACAAACTTAAAACAATAATTTTGATAGTATATGAACAAAACAAAAATTTTACGAATATATTTGGCTCAAATATACGTATACATTACGAATTGGAAAATCTTGTGGGTATTATATTTTTTGTGCAACTTCATAGCAAAAAGGGAATTGTTAATATACACTATTTACACATTGAACTTGTCCCTGCAAATATTCTGAGTGGAAAACAGTTGACTTAATCTGTTTACGCGTATTGAAATTTTTATTTATATGGTTTTGGATATATGCATACTATTGAAAATTTTATTGCCTCTATTGAGTGATCGGATTTTGTAATAATTATTTCAAATTTATATCAAAGCTATATCTGATAATTATTTGGTGAATAAATTTGCATGATTTTTTGGCTCGTTGAGAAAATTATACTACAATCAGAAATCGAAACACAAGTTCCAAATAAAAGCCGATATATTTCGTGAATTCTGATAAATTTGAGTAATTTTCTGTTCGGTCTCGATTAATTTATTCTTAGAGCAGATAATATTCCATACACTGAGTATTTCATAAGAATAAAATTAAACGGATTTTATTGAAATTTTGGCCCGTTGCTGTCAGTAAATTTTCGTTACTGGTTTACAAACTTTTGGTTCAAAGCAAAATTCAACCTTGAATTTTCTGCCATCATTTGCGGTAAACATGGGTTTAGTCGAAGAATTTTTATGTCTTTGCGAAGACTTTGAGGCTCATGCTGAGCGAATGAAAGAAACCGATGCGAGTAGTTATAATGAATCGGCGATAGAGGCAGAGAAAAGTGAATTAAATGAGTTGTGGGCAGAGCTTAAAGAACAATATAAAAAATGCAATTCTGACCCAGAGTGTTTGAAAACGAATAAGGCCACTATTAGAAAGAGGAAAGGTGAAGTACATACGGTTTACATGAAATGCATGACAATTGTTGGGAATTGGAAAAATAAATCTGTTGTCTCGTCAGTGAGTCCGAAGACATCTTCATCTTCTGTTAGTGTTCCACCGTGTGACACAGAAGTGTTTTACGGTGATTATGTTTCATGGCCCAGCTTCCGCGATCTTTTCACGGCAATTTATATAAATAATAAGAAACTTAGCCCAGTAGAGAAATTGTACCACTTGTTTCAAAAAACAAGTGGAGAGGCTAGAGAAATTAATCGGGGAGTACAATTGACATCAGAAGGCTTCGATATAGCGTGGTCCAATTTAAAATCTCAGTATGAAAATAAGAGAATTTTAATAAACAATCAACTGAGAATTTTATTTAATTTGCCTCATTGCTCTCAGGAGTCATCTAGTTGTCTCAAAAAGTTACATAGAGATATTTCAAACTGTATCTCAGTGCTGAAATTGTATAAAATTGATGTCGGGTCATGGGATCCAATTTTTGTGTTCCAATGCTCTTCAAAGTTACCCAAGCTCACGTTGTCGCTATGGGAACAATCGATTGGGGAGAAAACGGAACTCCCAAAATGGGAAGATTTGAGTAAATTTTTAATAGAAAGATTTCAAACCATAGAAAGCGTATCTGATATGATGAATACGCAAGAATCTGGCCCACGACATAAGAAGACTGGCAATTTTGATAATTCGAAGCAATCAAAGGTTCACCACACGAAGGTTAATACGGTGAAGTGTGTGTTGTGTAAGGAAGTGCATGAATTGAAATTTTGTCCCAAATTTCTTAATATGAACCCGAAGCAAAGAATAGCTGCAGTTAGAAGAGATAGAAGCTGCTTGAATTGTCTAGCCCGTGGTCATGGGGCAGCAAAATGTAATAGTAAGGCTACATGTACAAAATGTGGCGCTAAGCATCATACTATGTTGCATATAGTAAGAGACGAGCAACAAAGTAATCCTGGTGTAGGTAATATGTCAGGTGATTTACAGACAACACAGAATATACAGTCCGCTCCAACGCCATCCACATCTCACAATGTGAGGGCATACCATATGTCCGTCTGTAATAAAACAATGTTAGCTACGGCTTGGATTAATATTTTGAAAGATGGTTTGGCTCACAAAGTCAGAGCTTTAATTGATCCGTGTTCTGATGACACATTTATTTCAAAGAAAATACAAAGATTATTGAATTTGCCAACTAAGCCCATCTCGGCCGAAGTAACAGGTTTGGGGGGTGGTGCTGTAACGCGATTTTCTCAAATAGCATTTTTGACAATTGGCTCAATTCTTAATAACAATTTCACTGCGGAAATTGATGCACTAGTTGTGTGCGATGTTACAGGCGATGTGCCTACTCACTCATTTGATAATTCTCTGGTTGATCAACTTCCAAATTTGGAATATGCTGATCCAAATTTCTTCCATACTGGCCCGATAGATATCCTCATTGGAGGTAATTTATACCCGTTGATTTTGCGAGAAGGAGTAAAGCACGGGATTCTTGGCTCGCTGGTAGCTCAGCAAACAGTATTTGGCTGGATTGTTACTGGCCCAGCGAATGATAGAGATTCAGGACGTGTGGTTCGAGTCTCTCACTGTACTAGGGTGTCAATTGATGAGCAATTGACTAAGTTTTGGGAGGTAGAGGAAGTTGGTAGAGACACCACTATGTCTAAGGATGATTGGCTCTGTGAAAATATTTATAGAAATACCACAAAACGAATGGCCAATGGTAGATATATGGTAGATTTACCTTTTAAGGCAGAGAATCCCTTGTGTGCTTCAAAAAATTCCAATCGATATATTGCACTTTGTCAATTTTTGAGGAATGAAAAATCTTTGTCTCGAAAGCCTCAGTTGAAAGAGATGTACGATGAAGTCATCAAAGAATATTTGTCACTAGGACATATGGAGAAAGTTGAAACTCCAAATATTGAAGCCTGCGATTATTTTTATTTGCCTCATCATGGCGTTTTTAAACCAGACAGTACCACGACCAAATTGCGTGTGGTATTTAACGCATCTTGCCCATCGGTAAATGGGAAAAGTCTTAATGACGCACTATATGTTGGCCCAGTGTTACAAAAAGACATCATTTCGTTGATATTAAATTGGCGCTTCTACAGATTCGTGTTTAACGCAGATATCACGAAGATGTATAGACAGATACTTGTCAATCCGAAACATGTCCCATACCAGCGAATTTTATATCGTGACTCTCCTGACGACGAGATTCAAGACTACCAACTTAAAACGGTAACGTTTGGCGTCAATTGCGCCCCGTTTTTGGCTCTTCGAACTTTGCTTCAGTTGGCTGAAGACGAGAAAGAGAGGTTCCCGATAGGGTCGAAAATTTTGAAAGAGAACATGTATGTTGATGACTCTTTAGTGGGAGCTCATTCCGTTTCGGAGGCCTTAGAAGCTCGAAACCAATTAATTGCGATTTTAGAATCTGCAGGATTCCAACTAAGAAAATGGACCTCCAATAGAAGAGAAATTTTGGAAGATTTGCCTCGGGATCATTTACTCAACGAACAATTCTTAGATTTTGATGATAAGAGTTCGGTTAAGACTCTTGGCATAAGGTGGGATGCTGTCTCAGACGAATTTTATTTCGTAACGGAAAAATTGGCCAATAAAGAAACATTTACGAAAAGAGAGGTGCTCTCAATCATAGCAAGACTTTTTGATCCATTAGGTTGGCTCTCGCCGGTAGTAATAAATGCGAAAATACTTATGCAAATGATGTGGCTCGATAATATTGGATGGGATGATCCAATAAAACCATTAACATTGCTCAAATGGAAAGCGTTTGTTTCAAACTATAGAGAAATTGATCAGATTAGAATAGATCGATGGTTGAATTATTCTCCAGAGTGTAGGATAGAGTATCACGGGTTTTGTGACTCATCAGAGCTTGCATATGCCGCCGTATTGTACGTTCGGGTGGAAGTAGGAGACATGGCTCATTCTAAATTACTTGTAGCCAAGTCAAAGGTAGCACCTATAAAGAAAATGTCTATCCCAAGGCTTGAGCTTTGTGGTGCTCTACTTATGGCAAAATTGGCAGATTTTGTATTGCCTCAATTGCAAGTGCAACCATACACTTTGTTTCTTTGGTCGGATTCTATGATAGTCTTATCTTGGCTCAAAAAACCATCACATAGTTGGACTACATTTGTAGCCAACAGGGTTGCAATTATTCATGAGAAGGTCGGGGATATTTGGGGACATGTAGGTACATCGGAAAACCCCGCAGACCTAGCAACCCGGGGGCTGACCCCTTTAGAACTAAAGGGGAGTGATTTATGGTGGCATGGGCCATCTTGGTTACGCAAAGATAGAAGATTTTGGCCCTCAACACCAAACATTGCGGATACATCTTTAGAATCAAAACCTATGCAAGTTCTTGTTGCTAGGTCGGAGAAAATGGAAGATATTTTAGATAGGTTTTCTTGTCTCTCAAGGGCATTACGCGTGTTATCATATGTTTTACGATTTGTGGCGCATACCCATCGCTCTTTGAATCAAAATTGCGTTCATGGCTCTCTTGAATTGTCATCCGAAGAATTGACTCAAACGAAATTTAAACTTATTACTTTGTCGCAAAAGATGTATTTTCCTGCCGAATTCAATTGTCTCAGTCGTAAACAAAAACTGCCGTCGAACAGTCCTCTTCTCACTCTTACCCCGTTTTTAGATAAACACAATATTATTCGCGCTAATGGGTGCCTTGGATCTACATTGGCTCTTTCTTACGAAGAAAGGCACCCTTTTGTCCTCGCTTATAAAAGTAGATTGTCTCTACTTTATGTTGAGTTCATACACCGTCAAACTCTACACGGTGGCATCCAGTTAACTCTAGCGACTATAAGATTGGAGTGCTGGATAATTCGTGCGAAGAATCTAATTAAGGCCCGAATAAATCGATGCAAAGAGTGTACAATTTCGCGTCAGCAGCGACAGGGACAGATAATGGCTCCTCTGCCAGTAGAACGAACCACTTTTGGCAGACCCTTTGCTACTGCTGGGGTTGACTACGCTGGCCCGTTCGACATTAAGAATTTCCACGGTCGAGGTTGTCGAATAACTAAAGGTTATATTTGTCTCTTTATTTGTTTTGTTACTAAAGCGGTTCACTTGGAACCAGTTGGCGACCTTTCGACACCAGCTTTCCTAGCTGCCTTCTCTCGTTTTGTCTCACGAAGGGGATGTCCACGAAAAATGTATTCGGACAACGGGAGAAACTTTGTTGGCGCTGCCAGAGAGCTAGATGCAAACCTCAAAAAAGTTATCTCTCAGCTGGGTGATGAAATTGTCTCACGATATGGTTTCCAACAAGTAGAATGGCATTTTATTCCGGCCGCAGCTCCTCATATGGGAGGGCTGTGGGAGGCCGGGGTAAAAAGTTGTAAAACACATTTGAAAAAGGTTTCTGGTCAAATCCGACACACTTTCGAAGAGTTCGCAACTATACTTAGCTCAATCGAATGCTGCATGAATTCTAGGCCTTTGTCTCCGCTTTCTGATAAGCAAGATGATATTGCTGCACTTACACCAGCACATTTTTTGGTTGGCTCTTCACTTCTTTCGCCCGCACAAACTGAGGAAATTCCTACAAAAACTTCGCTTCTGAATAGATGGCGAAAAATCAAAATTATCCAACAAGAATTTTGTCGCCGTTGGAAGTCAGAGTATTTGACTGAGCTACATAAGCGATTTAGGTGGAAGTCGCCTAGAGAAAATTTGGCTCTAAATGACCTTGTTGTCTTGCGGAATGAAAATGTTTGTCCCACCGATTGGAGACTTGGACGCATCGTTCAGCTGCACACGGGGAGAGATAACTAACTAAATATCGGTCAGCCCATTACCAACATTTGTCTTTTTGTTTTGGACCAATCAAGAATGACGTCGAGTTGGACAAACATCACATTGAAAATTAAATTCAAACTTTATGTATACAATTTTCTCTTTTCTTTTCTTGAAATATTTATTATTTGAATTTCGATTAAATTCTTTAAACGTTGGCTCATTTTATAATGATTGGATTTTTCGTAATCAATATGAATTGTTATTTAACGAATTTGTATATTCTTTCTTATATTCTCTTTTTTTATATAAACTTATGTTATACCACTAAATTCTATTATTTCTATTGTTTATTTTTGTTTTGCACAGTTGGTGCAAGGGGGGCGGTATGTTCACGTATGCATTGGACCCACTGTATTGAGTGGTATTACGTGAACAGATCGCCTTCGCTCTCTGCCGTTTGCCCCTCTCACTCTAATTTCGTTAAGATCTATTTCGTTAAGTTTTACATTGAAGTGTCAAAAGGGACATTCAATTAATCCAAGTTTTCCTTCTTACAGTTGTTCTTTTAATCCACCAAGAGGCAGACGGCAGTGAATAGTGAAAGATTAAATTAAAGTAGAGACAATAATAAAATATGTTAAATAGTGATTTACCGTTTGTATTTGGAACAATAAGAAAACACTATTTCAAATAAATAAGCTAAAGTGAAATTCAAACGAAGTGTGTGGTTATTTACCAGAGGCAAAATAAATACGCGTTGCCCCAGCATTGTGGCCCTTACTCACGGTTGAGGTAACATAAATAAATAAAGATTAGTGCCCCAACTAAACACCGCCTTTGGCCTAACCAACCTGACACAAAAAATGAAAGCCATGTTTTCCGATTAAAGGTGGGTATTAAGTTCGAGTTTAGCCGCTGAAATCGTCATTATACCCTTCACCACTACTGTGGTACAGGGTATAATAAGTTTGTGCATTTGTATGTAACGCCACGAAGGAAAAGTCTGAGGCCCATCGTTTAGTATACCGATCGTCTTAGAATTAAATTCTGAGTCGATTTAGCGATGTCCGTCTGTCTGTCTGTCTGTATATGTAATTTTGTGTTCAAAGTACAGGTCGCAGTTTAAGTCCGATCGTCCTAAAATTTGGCACAAAATTTTAATTTGGCTGAAAGGCAATCAATATTGATTTTGAAAAAAATCGGTTCAGATTTAGATATAGCTGCCATATATATTTATCACCGATCTGGTCATAATTGACGTATGTTATATCAGTAAAAAAGGCATAAAATTATACATATTTGTTGCAGATTTCACTATAACTTGATGGGGAATAGCCCCAAGCAAATTTTCACAAAGTTTCTATTCCTTAAAATGGATTATTAAAGAAAAGTAATCGTGAAAAAGTGACGATTTTAGCGGCCAAACTCGAACTTAATACCCGCCTTAATAGACATTTTATATTTTGTGCTAAGTTCTTCTGTGGTATCAAAATGGACTGAATAGTCTAAGTCAGCCTGATCTGTGAATAATGGAGTGCATAGTTTTTATCAGAATTTTTTACGATTTCAAAAATGCAAATTTAATTGCTAATTATAATTAACCATATTCCAATAAAAATATTAAATAAATCGTACAATCGACTCTCGAAGTCATGGTCTCTAAGGTGAACATCAGAAATGAAAGCGTTCCTTACATTTATAAAAAAAAAATCTTAAAATTTTATTTCTATAGAAAATGTTCTCAAAATTTTATTTCTCAAAATTTCATTTCTATAGAAAATCTTCTCAAAATTTTATTTCTATAGAAAATTTTCTCAAACTTGTATTTTTATAGAAAAATTCTCAAAATTTTATTTCTAAGAAAATTTCGTCAAAATTTTATTTCTAAAGAAAATTTTGACAAAAATTTTGTTTCTATAGAAAATTTTGCCAAAATTTTATTTCTATAGAAAATTTTGCCATTTCTTTTCTATTTCTGTAGAATATTTTGCCAAATTTTATTTTTATAGAAAAATTTCTCAAAATTTTATTTGTATAGAAATTGTTCTCAAAATATTATTTCGATAGTAAAATTTCTAAAAAAAAATTCTTCAAAATTTTCTCAACATTTTATTTCTATAGATAATTTTCTCAAAATTTTATTTCTATAGAAAATTTTTTAAAAATTTTATTTCTATATAAAAGCATCTCAAAATTTCATTTCTATAGAACACTTTCACAAAATTTTATTTCTATGCTTGATCAAAATGGTATTTTTATACAAAAATTTCTCAAAATTTTATTTCTATAGAAAATTTTCTCAAACTTTCATTTCATTTTCTCAAAATTGTATTTATATAGAAAATGTTCCCAAACTTTCATTTCAATAGAAAATATTCTCAAAATTTCGTTCCTGTGAAAAATGTTCTCAAAATTTCATTTCTATAGAAATTGTTCTTACATTTTTATTTCTATAGAAAATATTCTTAAAATTGTAAAAAATTTTGTCTAAAATTTATTTCTATAGAAAATTTTATCAAAATTTCATTTCTGTAGAAAATTTTTCAAAATTTTATTTTTAGTGAAAAATATCTCAACATTTTATTTCTATAGAAAATTGTCTCTACATTTCATTTCTATAGAAAATTTTCTCAAATTTTTTTTTATGGAAAAATATCTCAACATTTAATTTCTATAGAAAATTGTCTCTACATTTCATTTCTATAGAAAATGTTTTCATAATTTTATTTCTATAGAAACTTTTCTTAAGATTTCATTTCTCTAGAAAATTTCTTTAAAAATTTTATTTCTGTAGACAATTTTCTCAAAATTGTATTTTTATGGAAAAATATTTCATTATTTATTTCTATAGAAAGTTGTCTCTACATTTCTTTTCTATAGGAAATTTTCCAAATTTTAATTTTTCCAGAAATTTTTTTTAAAAATTTTATTTCTGTAGAAAATTTTCTCAAATTTGTATTTTTACGGAAAAAAATCTCAAAATTTTATTTATATAGAAAATTGTCTCTACTTTTCATTTCTACCGAAAATGTTCTCATAATTTTATTTCTATAGAAAATTTTCTTAAAATTTTATTTCTCTAGAAAATTTTTTTAAAAATTTAATTTCTGTAGAAAATTTTCTTAAAATTGTATTTTTATGAAAAAATATCTCAAAATTTTATTTCTATAGAAAATTGTCTGTACATTTCATTTCTATAGACAATTTTCTCAAATTTTTATTTCCATAGAAAATTTTATCAAAATCGTATTTTTATAGAAAATTTTCTCAAAATTTTATTTCTATAGAAAATTTTTTCAAAATTTTATTTTTAGGAAAAATACCTCAAAATTTTATTTCCATAGAAATTTTTCTTAAAATTGAAAAGAAAATGTTCTCATAATTTTATTTCTATAGAAATTTTTCTTAAAATTTCATTTCTCTAGAAAATTTTTTTAAAACTTTTATTTCTGTAGAAAATTGAATAATGGAGCGCATAGTTTTTATCAGAATTCTTTACGATTTCAAAAATGCAAATTTAGTTGCTAATTATAATTAATAAGCAATTAAATATAAATAAAATAAAAATATTAAACAAATCGTACAATCGCCTCTTGAAGTCATGGTCTCTAAGGTGAACATCAGAAGTGAAAGTGTTAAGCGCGTTCCTTACATTTATAAAAAAAAATCTCAAAATTTTATTTCTATAGAAAATGTTCTCAAAATTTTATTTCTCAAAATTTCATTTCTATAGAAAATCTTCTCAAAATTTTATTTCTATAGAAAATTTTCTCAAACTTGTATTTTTATAGAAAAATTCTCAAAATTTTATTTCTAAGAAAATTTCGTCAAAATTTTATTTCTAAGAAAATTTCGCCAAAATTTTATTTCTAAAGAAAATTTTGCCAAAATTTTATTTCTATAGAAAATTTTGCCAAAATTTTATTTCTATAGAAAATTTTGCCAAAATGTTATTTCTATAGAAAATTTTGCTAAAATTTTATTTTTATAGAAAAATTTCTCAAAATTTTATTCGTATAGAAAATGTTCTCAAAATATTATTTCGATAGTAAAATTTCTAAAAAAAAATTTCTTCAAAATTTTCTCAACATTTTATTTCTATAGATAATTTTCTCAAAATTTTATTTCTATAGAAAATTTTTTCAAAATTTTATTTCTATATAAAAGCATCTCAAAATTTCATTTCTATATAACACTTTCACAAAATTTTATTTCTATACTTGATCAAAATGGTATTTTTATAGAAAAATTTCTCAAAATTTCCTTTCTATAGAAAATTTTTTCAAAATTTTATTTCTATAGAAAATTTTCTCAAACTTTTATTTCATTTTCTCAAAATTGTATTTATATAGAAAATGTTCCCAAACTTTCATTTCTATAGAAAATGTTCTCAAAATTTCGTTCCTGTAAAAAATGTTCTCAAAATTTCATTTCTATAGAAATTGTTCTTACATTTTTATTTCTATAGAAAATATTCTTAAAATTGTAAAAAATTTTGTCTAAATTTTATTTCTATAGAACATTTTATCAAAATTTCATTTCTCTAGAAAATTTTTTTTAAAAATTTTATTTCTGTAGAAAATTTTCTCAAAATTTTATTTTTAGGGAAAAATATCTCAAAATTTTATTTCTATAGAAAATTGTCTCTACATCTCATTTCTATAGAAAATTGTCTCTACATTTTATTTCTATAGAAAATTTTCTCAAATTTTCTTTTTTATGGAAAAATATCTCAAAAATTTTTTTTTTAATTTTATGTCTGTAGAAAATTTTCTCAAAATTGTATTTTTATGGAAAAATATCTCAAAATTTTATTTCTATAGAAAATTGTGTGTACACTTCATTTCTATAGACAATTTTCTCAAAATTTTATTTCCATAGAAAATTTTCTCAAAATGTCATTTCTATAGAAAATGTTCTCAAAACTTTTATGCATATAGAATTTCTATAGAAAATTTTCGCTGCGTTCTGTTATGGTGGCAACAAACCCAGAGTATCCCCTCGTCGGAGCGAAAGTGTTTTTAAATTATACAAATTTCGGTTTTATTTTTAATTTCTTCGTTCAAATGAACTTCCAAAGCACAATCTCTAAATCAATGCAAAGGATCCAAAGATGGAGTACGTCCGTCCTATGACAAGCCCATGTAAAATTCATTGAAGATGATCCACGTTTGCAATACTCCCCGATCACAAATTGGGAATACAAACTACCTGTTAGGAAACCCTTTTTTTTGCAGGGTGGTGAGCTTTCCACCCATGGCCCAACGGTGGCTCTTTGTGGAGTAGGGTCAGCTTGGCCTAACATTACAATTTCGGTCTTGTTTACTACACGTGTTACACATTACCAATACTAAAGTCCTATTTCCACTAATTTGGCCAATTAGGTAGAATTTGTCAACCATCAACAACAATTTGTTACACTGGTCATACTTCAATATAGAGGAAAACAATTTGATTAAATGTCTTTTAAGATGAAGTCTTGAATGTCAGACCCTTGACAAAGGCCAACTGTCTTCATTATTTGTCCCAATGCATTCATTTGACCATCATTATGCATAATCTTGGCTACACTTCCATTGTAGTCGCCACCACCACTACGCTCCAACTCACCATCACCCAGAATAACGTATTTTTCATTATTATGGCATTTGAAAGCTTGTGGACTACCCTAAGGGATTTATGGGTATAGTCATAAAAATATTTCTAATTTAATTTTCCATAATTCATTACATTTTTCCTTGATTTTTGTTTTTTTTTTCTTTTTCTTTTTTTTTTTACTTTGTTCTTCGTGAGGTTTTGTGTGGACCCGTCTTTTTCCCGTTGTTGTTTTCTAGGACCCACCACTTTAGTATTTTCCATTTCATTATGCCAACAAAATTCACATATTTTGACGTTTCATCTTTAATAAAAATAAAATAGAAAGAGAGAGGGGAGCGAAAAAAACCTAGCAAAAGGCTGGTGGGATAGCTGACTGGTATGGTTTCTGGTATTTCAAAAATTGTTTGTGTAATTAAGCGTAAAGTATATGCCATAATGAACACAACACCAACAACAACAAGAAAAAAACGAAGTGGTAGTGGTGTAAGATGAAGGCTGAGGACAAGGACGACAAGATTTTTTTCCCCGTTAGCATAGCGTAATACAAGCCCACAAGGCAATAGGAGTTGGTCACAATACACAAGAATGCACAATGGGTTTCGTTTATTTGGGGGATACACAGGGTAGTTGATATCTAATGCACTATAGTTAGGACGCATAAATTTTTTTATACACTCCACCATTCCGTTTGCAACACAACGAAATATTGGTCTAAGACCCCATAAATTATATATATTCTGGGTCGTGGTGAAATTCTGAGTCGATTTAGCCTCGTCCGTCTTTCAGTCTGTTGAAATCACGTTAACTTCCGAACGAAATAAGCTATTGACTTGAAACTTGGCACATGTAGAGGCTATTAATATAGGTCAGATGGTATTGCAAATGAGCCATATGGGACCACTTTTGCGTATAGCCCCCATATAAACCGACATTCAGATTTGGCTTGCTGAGCCGCTTGAAGGAGAAAACTTCATCCGCTCCAGTTGAAATTTGGTACATGGTGTAAGTATATGGTCTCCAACAACCATGCAAAAATTGGACCATATCGGTCCATAATTATATATAGCCCCCATATAAACCGATCCCCAGATTTGTCTTGCGGAGCCTCTAAGAGAAGCAAATTTCATCCGATCCGGCTGAGATTTGCAAAAATTGATCCACATCGATCCATAATTATATATAGCCCCCATATAAACCGATCCCCAGATTTGGCTTGCGGAGCCTTTAAGAGAAGCAAATTTCATTCGATCCGGCTGAAATTTGGTACATGATGTAAGTATATGGTCTCTATCTATTACGCAAAAATTGGTCGACATCGGTCCATAATTATATATAACCCCCGATCATCCCATTTGGCTTGCGGAGCCTCTAAGAGAAGCACATTTCATCCGATCCGGCTGAAATTTCGTACACGGTGTAAATATATGGTCTCCAACAACCATGCAAAAATTGGTTCAAATCGGTCCAAATTATATAATTAAATATAGCCCCCATATAAACCGATCCCCAGATTTGGCTTGCGGAGCCTCTAAGAGAAGAAAATTTCATCCGATCCGGCTGAAATTTTGTACATGGTGTTATTGTATGGTCTCTAACAACTATGCTAAAATTGGTCCACATCGGAGCATAATTCTATTTAGCCCCCATATAAATCGATCCCCAGATGTGGCTTGCGGAGCATCTAAGAGAAGCAAATTTCATCCGATCCCGCTGAAATTTGGTACGTGGTGTAAGTAAATGGTCTCCAACAAACATGCTAAAATTGGTCCATATCGGTCCATAATTATATATAGCCCCCGATCCTCCGATTTAGCTTGCGGAGCCTCTAAGAGAAGCAAATTTCATCCGATCCCGCTGAAATTTGGTACATGATGTAAGTATATGGTCTCTGGCTTGCGGAGCCTTTAAGAGAAGCAAATTTCATTCGATCCGGCTGAAATTGTGTACATGATGTAAGTATATGGTCTCTATCTATTACGCAAAAATTGGTCCACATCGGTCCATAATTATATATAACCCCCGATCATCCTATTTGGCTTGCGGAGCCTCTAAGAGAAGCACATTTCATCCGATCCGGCTGAAATTTCGTACACGGTGTAAATATATGGTCTCCAACAACCATGCAAAAATTGGTTCAAATCGGTCCAAATTATATAATTAAATATAGCCCCCATATAAACCGATCCCCAGATTTGACTTGCGGAGCCTCTAAGAGAAGAAAATTTCATCCGATCCGGCTGAAATTTTGTACATGGTGTTATTGTATGGTCTCTAACAACTGTGCTAAAATTGGTCCACATCGGAGCATAATTCTATTTAGCCTCCATATAAATCGATCCCCAGATTTGGCTTGCGGAGCATCTAAGAGAAGCAAATTTCATCCGATCCCGCTGAAATTTGGTACGTGGTGTAAGTAAATGGTCTCCAACAAACATGCGAAAATTGGTCCATATCGGTCCATAATTATATAGCCCCCGATCCTCCGATTTAGCTTGCGGAGGCTCTAAGAGAAGCAAATTTCATCCGATCCCGCTGAAATTTGGTACATGATGTAAGTATATGGTCTCTATCTACTACGCAAAAATTGGTCCACATCGGTCCATAATTATATATAGCCCCCATCTAAACCAATCCCCAGATTTGACCTCCGTAGCCCTTTGGAAGAGCAAAATTCACCCGATCCGGTTGAAATTTGGTACGTGGTGTTTGTATATGGTCTCTAACAACCATGCAAAAATTGGTCCATACCGGTCTTAATTATATATAACTCCCATTTAAACCGATGCCCAGATTTGACCTCCGGAGCTCTTGGAGAAGCAAAATTTTTGCGATCCGGTGGAAATTTGGTACGTGGTGGAATGTGATACATTTCGCTAGAATATGGCCGCTAACAACCATGCAAAAGTTGGTCCATATCAGTCTATAGTTATATATAACCGATCCCCAAAAATAATCTACCAAAATTTTATATCTATAGAAAATTTTGTCAAAATTTTATTACTATAGAAAAATTTGTCAAAATTTTATTACTATAGAAAATTTTGTCAAAATTTTATTATTATAGAAAATTTTGTCAAAATTTTATTTTTATAGAAAATTTTGTCAAAATTTTATTTCTATAGCCGATTTTGCCATGGTTTTATTTCTATAACAGATTTTGCCAAAATTTTGTTTCTGTTGAAAATTTTGTCTATAGAAAAGTTTGTCAAAATTTTATTTCTATAGAAAATTTTGTCAAAATTTTATTTCTATAGAAAATTTTGTCAAAATTCTATTTCTATAGAAAATTTTGTCAAATTTAATTATATAGGTATTTAATCGGCCTTTTTATACCCACCATCATAGAATGGTCATGGGGGTATAATAAGTTTGTCATTCCGTGTGTAACACATCGAAATATCGACTTCCGACTATATAAAGTTTATATATTCTTGATCAGGGAGAAATTCTAAGACGATATAAGCATGTCCGTCTGTCTGTCTGTTGTAATCACGTTACAGCCTTCAATAATGGCGCTATCGTTCTGAAATTTGGCACAGCTTAGTTTTTTGTTCAAGTTCGAAGATGGGCTATATCGGTCCAAGTTTTGATATAGTCCCCATATAAACCGATTTCTCGATTTGGGGTCTTGGGCTTATAAAAACTGTAGTTTTTATCCAATTTGCCTGATATTGGAAGTCTAGAGGTATTCTAGGACCATAAAGACGTGTGTCCAAAAAGGTGAGGACCGGTCCATGTTTTGATATAGCCCCATATAGGCCGATCTCCCGATTTTGCTTCTTGGGCTTCTAGAAACTGTATTTTCTATCCCATTTGCCTGAAATTGAAAATCTAGAGGTATTTTAGGATCATAAAGTAGTGTGTCGAAAATGTTCCGTATCGGTCCATGTTTTGGTATAGCCGCCATATAGACCGATCTCCCGATTTTTATTCTTGGGCTTCTATAAACTGTATGTATTATCCGATTTGCCTAAAATTGGAAATCTAGAGGTATTATAGGACCATAAAGACGTTTGTCGAAAATGGTCCGTATCGGTCCATGTTTTGGAATAGTCGCCATATAGACTGATCTCCCGATTTTTGTTCATTGGCTACTATAAACTCTATTTATTACCCGATTTGCCTGAAATTGGAAATCTAGAGGTATTTTGGGACCCAAAATATGTGTGCCGAAATTGAGGTGTATCGGTCCATTTTTTGGTATAACCCCCATATAGACCGATCTCTCGTTTTTACTTCTTGGACGTCTAGAGACTATATTTTCTATCCGATTTGTCTGAAATTGATAAACTACAGGTATTTTAAGATCACAAATAGGTGTATCGCAAATGGTGCCTATTGGTCCATATTTTGGTATAGCCCCCATATAGATCGAGCTCCCGCCTTTATTTCTTGGGCTTCTATAAACTGTAGTTTTTATACAAATTGCCGGAAATTAGAAATATAGACGTATCTTAGGACCATAAAGAGGTGTGTCGAAAATGGTCCGTATCGGTCCATGTTTTGGTATAGCCCCTATAAAGACTGATCTCTCGATTTTACTTCTTGGGCTTCTAGAATTCGTCTGAAAGTGAAATTCTAGAGATATTTGAGGAACATTAAGAGGTGATGAGTATTCGTCCATGTTATGGTATAGGCCCCATATAGACCTAACTCCCGAATTTATTTCTTGGATTTCAAATCAAGGCGTTATTTCATCGTATACACGATATGCTTATGATTTCCCTAAAACTCAAACAAAATTGGTTCTTATAAATCCAGAATCTGAGCTGATCTTCATAGGTAGAATCTTTAATTTTTTTCTTCGGGAAGCGTACTGGTTGAACTGATTTGTTTGGGGGAAGATTTGTCATCAAACCCCCTAAAATGCTATATATTATCAAGTAACCCGCTACGACGATGAGTTTTCAAGGTAAACTATTATATTTTATTCTTTGTGGTGGGTATTTAATATTCGGCCCGGCCGAACTTACTGCTTATATACTTGTTTTTGTTTAATATATACCCCGTATGGACTAACTTACAATTGAAAAGATGGTGTTAAGTAGTTTTAAGATACCTTGCCATCGATAAGTATTACCACAACCCAAGTAATTTGATTGTGGATGACAGTCCTTCGTATAAGTTTCTACGCAATCCATGGTGGAGGGTACATAAGATTTGTCCTGGCCGAACTTACTGCCGTTTATATTTTTTTTGTTTGTTTTTCATTGTTATACCTCGACGAGCAAAGTACACCTCTGTGGTATCACAATGAACTGAAATTGCGGTCTGCCACATAACCTAATCTAACGGAGCACTCTGCGGAACAGGATATTGTAAACTAGTGCATGCTTTCAACACCCAGAAAGAGATGAGATAGGCCCCTAAATCGATTCATGTCCGTCCATCCGACCGTCCGTCCGTCACATTCTTCTTTATTAGCCACTCGATTCCTGTTTGTGGAAGGTAAACAAACCGAATTGGAGTCACCAAGCTATATTACTCTTTTTTCGGCCAGTCTAAATGATAAGAAATAGAGAAAAGGAAGACACCTCGTAACTTCTCCAAGAACGGCTCTTTTCAGTGTGTAGTTTCATACCGACTCAAATGTAGCAAAATTAAATATTCTGGAATTATTCCCTATACTTAATAGATTTTCCTAACTGATTTTAGGTTGAAAAGTTTGGGCTTTATTATTTTTTTTTTTCGTATAGCTATCAATTTCCCAAGTTTTCTCCCATTGTGCATTAAGAGTGTGTGAGACCTTCGTCATAAATAAGGGGAGCTTCGTATGACAAAACTCAAAACGAAGCACCGAAACTATAGCCTGCATATTTAAAGCAAATATTGTCAACGCTTTAGGTTGTCATTAAAATTACTCTTAAATATATGCGTAGACTAAGTAAAATCATTCAAACACCCCAGGTCCTAAAGAATGAACCATGGCCAGTCAGCCAGCAAACGAGCCGGACAAATGAAATAAGAATGTAAGGGAGAAAGGTTGCAAATGACAGACACTTATTTTAAAATAGATGTAAATTTACCATAAAATAATGTAAAACCAAAAGGACCATCCAAGGATGTTGTCTCATCTCATACCAAATGTCTGTCATTTCGTTTTTTTTTTTTTTTTTTTTTTTGTGGCACCGTTTTGGGAATTCATAATCATAATGAATATCAAGGAGTTTACTTTAGCATAGACTTTTTTTGGTGGCTTTTGGCGCATTAGGAATATAAATTTGAGGTACTATAGATTTATCATTCCTTTACTAAAAAATAAAGATATTTAATTTTTGTGCTCCATAGTTGAAGACAATCAAAGTTGGTATAGCTTTATATACTTTATTCATTAAATAATTAAGCTATATTGAACTTGATCAATTCGCCCAGATTTTTATACGCTCCAACATAGGATGGCGGTATATTAACTTTGTCATTCCGTTTGTAACACATCGTAATATTGCTCTAAGACCCTAATGAAGTATATATATTCTGGGTCGTGGTGAAATTCTGAGTCGATCTGAACATGTCTGTCCGTCCGTCCGTCTGTTGAAATCACGCTAACTTCCGAACAAAATAAGCTATCGACTTGAAACTTGCCACAAGTAGTTGTTATTGATGTAGGTCGGTTGGTATTGCAAATGGGCCATATCGGACCACTTTTACGTATAGCCCCCATATAAACCGACGCTCAGATTTGGCTTGCGGAGCCTTTTGGAGGAGCAAAATTCATCCGATCCGGTTGAAATTTGGTACATGGTGTAAGTATATGATATTTAACAACAATGTCAAAAGTGGTCCATATCAGTCCATAAACATATATAGCCCCCATATAAACCGATCCCAGATTTGGCTTGCGGAGCCTCTAGAGAAGCAATTTTCATCCGAGTCAGTTGAAATTTGGTACATGGTGTTAGTATATAGTCTCTAACAACCATGCCAAAACTGGTTCACATCGGTCCATAATTATATATAGCCCCCATATAAACCGATCCCCCAGATTTGACCTCCGGAGCCTATGGATGAGCAAATTTCAACCGATTCGGTTGAAATTTAGTACATGGTGAACGTATATGGTCTCTAAGAACCATACAGGAATTGGTCCATATCGGTCCATAATTATGTGTGGCCCCATATAAACCGATCCCCAGATTTGACCTCCGGAGCCCCTTGGGGGAGCAAAATCCACCCGATCCGGTTGAAATTTGGTACGTGGTGGTAGTGGTAGTATATGGTCTCTAACATCCATGCTAAAATTGGTCCACATCGGTCCATAATTATATATAGCCCTCATATAAACCAATCACCAGATTTGAACTCCGGAGCCTCATGGATGAAAAAAATTCATCCGATTCGGTTGAAATTTGGTACGTGGTGAAATTTGGTACATTGCGCTAGCATATGGCCGCTAACAACCATGCCAAAATTGGTCCATATCGGTCTATAGTTATATATAGTCGATCCCCAAAAATAATCTACATAAATTTTATTTCTATAGAAAATCAAAAATTAAAATTTTATTACTATAAAAATTGTCAATATTTTATTACTATAGAAAATTTTGTCAAAATTTTTAATACTATACAAAATTTTTTTCAAAATATAGTGCTATAGAAAGTTTTGCCAAAATTTTATTTCTATAAAAAATTTTTCAAAATTTTATTTCTATAGAAAATTTTGCCAAAATTTTATTTCAATAGAACATTTTGTCAAACTTAATTATATACGTATTTAATCGGTTTGTTTTATTTTTGTTTAATATATACCCCGTATGGACTAACTTACAGTTGAGAAGACGGTGTTAAGAAGTTTTAAGATACCTTGTCATCGGCAAGTTTTACCGCAATCCAAGTAATTCGATTGTGGATGACAGTCTTTAGTACAAGTTTCTATGCAATCCATGGTGGAGGATACATAAGATTTGGCCTGGACGAACTTATGGCCATATATACTTGTTCCTTTTCTTTCCCACGGAAGGAAATTCTAGAATTTTCGATTACGATTAGAAAAATTTTTTACAAGAATTAAAATACTTACTGAATTTATGTTTAAATATGTTAATCCAAAGTCATACATGACCAAGGAGGCGAACTTCTGCTGATGAGATGTATTTTAACCAGCAAATATTGATTTGAGTTATACACGGATACTGCCACACAAGGAGTAATTTTATCAACTTTGCTATGTAGCTACAACTAGGATTTTTCTCTCCTTACAAAAATAGGAATTAGACTAATGGGTTACGAAATCAGAAGAAATTTTCCACAGAGAACTTTTTTGGCGACTGTGTAGTACTTCTTCTCCTATCCTAAAACGCCAGATGTAATCTTCCTACAGTTAAACTCATCGTATTTGAAATTGATTTACGTTGCAGCATAGGTATAGGATTTTTATACCCTCCACCCTAGAATGATAGGGTGGTAGATGGTATAAAAATACCCTCTGACACAACTAACATTACCCTATGACACAACTAACATTGTCATTCTTTTTGTAAGACATCGAAATATTGATCTCAGATTCCATAAAGTATAAACGAGGCTTGCTTTTAATATTTCGGGATTGGGCAACCCCAGTTTTACAGTCGGCTCTACGAAATAACGCCCCAATGAAATAAGACCCCAAAGAGAAAATGAAATAAGGCCCCAAAAATTGGGGTATTTTTTCACAACGAAATAAATCCCCAAAACAAATATGAAATAATGCCCCAAAATATGAAATAGCGTCCCAAATGTGTATGAAATAACACCTCAAAAATTTTGACCAACAAATTCAGGATTTAAACATGTTTTTATTTACCAAAAAAAAAATTAATTCAAAAGCATACATATTAATTAAATTACTATAAATATTCAATACGTAAATAAGTATAAATCAAATTATTATTCAAATTGTAAATCAATATATACATGAACATAGCTGCGCTATAAATTACAAAAATACTATTAAGGTGTCTTCGACCGGTTGGCGACAGTAAGGACAACTATATTTTTCCAAATTCTTGGATACTGCATTGGCTTGCAAAATTAAATTGCATTCAGAACAAATCTTTAAATGTTTACACGGCAATAAGATCACATTTGATTCCCTATCCCTGCAAACAATGCATTCATGTTCATTTGAATCATGGTGTGAAATTTCTGAAGCCTCATCTTCCGAAGTATCTTCATCTTCCTCAAAAATACTAATTTCTGGAGCCATATCGACACAAATTTTATTCCGTTCGTACACCATCCGGGATAAGAAAGTATCAGTCGTAATTTTTCCTTGTTTTAGCTGCAATGTGGATTCTTCGATTAGTCTGTGACGCAACGCGTCCTGTTTTTTTTTTTCGTTTGCACAGAGTTCCTCCACCCTCAACGCATTGTTCGAACTGTCTACTTTTGAAGAATTCCTCGTTGCGTATGACGGCTACGAATTTAAAAAAGTCTCCACCTCTGTCAGCACTTCGTCCCAACACACCATTATAGGCTTCTACTGCCGAAGTAGTCCTGGTTTTTTGATTGTAAACGCTAAAATTTTTAGACCCAATCTGAAAAAGATTTTAAGAGTTATGGTGCAACTATATCATACTGGAGTAACTCAAAATAATCTATATCACACCTTTTGTATCCATTGCCTTTCGTAGTAATTTAGAAATGGTAGGAATACACCTTCACTATCCATTAAAAATATCTTGCCTTTAATATCTCGAAAAGAGGTCCCAATGAGATTTGGTGGAAGGAGTGGAAGCGCCATTATTTTGTGGTATTCTGCAGAAGCTGGTTTCGAAGATTTTATATATTGTAAAAGCTGTTTGTGGCTCCGCATATTTCTTTTAATTGCTTGGCAGTAATGGAACCTATTAGTAGTAAAAATATGTTAAATTTATTAGTGTTATCTGTAACGAAGAACTGCTTTTCGAAATATATAAATAAAACAGTATCGCACAATACAAAACTGGATTGATGTTTTATGGATGAGTTTTGAGAAATGTTTTTGCAAGTAAGAAAGACAATTTGGGCGATTGATTGACAAACTACATGTAAAAGTTGACATTTGATGAATATGTAGAAAAAGAAAATTCGCGCGAAAATGAAATAAGGCCCCAAAAAAAAAAGAAATAACACCCCAAAAAATGTTGTTTTTGTTATCTATATAAAACTTTGGGGCCTTATTTCATTTTCTCTTTGGGACTTTATTTCATTGGGGCGTTATTTCGTAGAGCCTTACAGTCTGCCAACTGACACCTCTATCGTAAGAATTGACATTTTTAAGGTTACGCATACACAAATTGACATACGAGCGTTATTCGTGTTGTGTGCGACTGTATGGATATTTCAACATGAACCAAATCCAACAAAAGTTGCTGGCTCACGAAGCTCTTCCAAACAAATGATCCCATGTTTTTTTTTTTTTTTTGGAAAAAAAAACGGGACGTTTGGTTGCCAGTTGCCTTCCACAAAATCAGGAAAACCAACAGCCAAAGATATTCACAATATCCAGCACATCTAATTGTGGTCGGAGGGCCGATGTATAAGGAGACTATATCAAAAACTGTACCGATACACAATATATATTTGTCACACCTATTTATAGTCCTAAAAACCTCTAGATTTCCAATTTCAGGCAAATTGGATAAAAACCACGGATTCTAGAAGCCCAAGAAGTAAATTGGGGAAATGGGTCTATATGGGGGCTATACCAATACATGGACCGATACTCACTATTTTCGGCGCACCTCTGTATGGCCCTTAAATACTTCTAGATTTCAAATTTCAGGCAAATTGGATACATTCTACGGTTTCTACAAGCCCGAGAAATAAAATCTGGAAATCGGTCTATATGGGGCCTACATTAAAACGTGGACCTATACTCATTATTTTCGGCATACATCTTCATGCTCCTAAAATACCTCTAAATTTCGAATTTCAGACAAATTGGATAAAAACTATGGATTCTAGAAGTTCAAGAAATGAGATCAGACTATATAGCGCCTTACCAAACCATGGACCGATACTCGCCATTTTCGGCACACCTTTTTGCGTCCCTAAAATACTTCTAGATTTCCAATTTCAAGCAAATAGTATAAAAACCGCGGTTTCTACAAGCCCAAGAAGTAAAATCGGAATATCGGTCTATATGGGGCCTACATTAAAACGTGGACCGATACTCAATATTTTCGGTACACCTGGTTCTAAAATACTACAAGTTTTAAAATTTCAGCAAATTGGAGAAAAACTACGGCGTCTAGAAGCCCAAGAAGTAAAATCGGGAGATCGGTCTATATGAGGGCTATCCCAAAACATTCACCGATACTCACCATTTTCTGCATACCTTCTTATGTCCTGAAATACTTCTAGATTTGCAATTTCAATCGAATTGGATGAAAACTACGGTTTCTATAAGCCCAAGACCCCAAATCGGGAAGCCGCTTTATATGGGGACTATAACAATACCTGTACCGATATGGCCCATCTTTGAACTTGACTTGCCTGCAGATAAAAGACGAGTATGTGCAAAATTCATTATTGAAGACTTTAGCGTGATTACAAACAGACAGACAGACGGACATGGTTATATCGTCTTAGAATTTCTCCTTGATCTAGAATATATATACACTTCATATAATCGGAAATCGATATTTCGATGTGTTACAAACGGAATGACTAACTTATTATACCACCATCACCATTCTAAGGTGGTGGATATAACAACATCGGGTTGACGATCGCCCGCCATACTTGTATAGTCCTGACTTGGCATCGAATGCCTTTTTTTATTCTCGTAAAAAAAGAAGATAAGAGGTCATTTTAATCAGAATGCATGTTTTCGAGATACCAAGCTAATTTCAATCTACTCTTATTGATATAGGTCGGACGGTATTGAAAATGGGCCAGTCGGACCACTTTTTACTACAGTCCCATATAAACCGACCCTCAGATCTGATCCCTTTGAAATTTGGTACGAGATGTTTGTATATGCCATCTAATAACAATGCGAACATTGATATCTGTTCATAAATGTATATAGCTCCCACATAAACCGACTGATGGAAAAACCGGACGTAAGTTCGGCAAGGCCGAATTTTATGTACCCTCCACCATGGATTGTGTAGAAACTGTCATTTACAATCGAATTACTTGGGCAAGGTATCTTAAGACTTCTTAACATCGTTTTCTAAATTGTAAGTTAACCCACACCTGTGTGATTGGGGATCGGTTTATGTGAGGGCTATATATAACTATAGACCGATATGGTCTAGTTAGGCGTGGTTGTTTACGGCCATGTACTAGCACAATGTACAAAATTTCAACTGAATCGGATGAAATTTGCTCCTCCAAGAGGCTCCAACACCAAATCTGGCGACTGGTTTATATGGGGGTTATATATGATTATGGACCTATATGGACCGATTTTGGAGTGGTTGTTAAAAAACATATACTACCACCACGTACAAAATTTCAACCAGATCGGATGAATTTTGCACCGGAGGTCAAATCTGTGTATCGGTTTATATGGGGGCTACACATAATTATGGACCGATGTGGACCAATTCCTGCACGGTTGTTAGAGACCATATACTAACACCATGTTCCAAATTTCAACCGAATCGGATGAAATTTACTTCTCTTAGAGGCTCCGCAAGCCAAATCTGGGGATCGGTTTATATGGGGGCTATATATAATCGTGAACCGATGTGGACCAATTCCTGCATGGTTGTTAGAGACAATATACTAACACCACATATCAAATTTCAACAGGATCGAATGAATTTTGTTTCTCCAAAAGGCACCGGAAGACTTTCTTTGCATTTCACACTCTACAATCGTTAAGCATGTAAAAATTTCAGCAAATCAGATTTTCCCTCTGCGTTCACTTTTTTGAGTAGGTCATAGTATAAAAATTATCTTCATTGGTTTTCGTTTTACAAATTTTGACAAATAATTTCCTGGAATTTATTTCATCCATATTGCAAGAGGAACATTAAAAAAGACAATTCGAAAAAGAAAACCACAAATAAAAGCAAGAAACCCAAAACAACCCAGCAAAAACTCCTATTACCAGGTATGAGTACAAGTATGCCTGCGCCAAATTGGTAACAACTTCCTCGTACATATATCAGTAGTAATACTTTTACATGGGCATGACATTGGAGGAAAGTACTTCCGTGCAAGCATACCAGCAGTCGAAAAATAAGTACTTCTTCGCAAGCATACCAGCTCTCCAAAAATAATATCTTTACCATAAAAATACCCAAAAAGTGGGAACTCACCCTTGTTGTTTTGTAATCAAAAACACTATTCCACGGTCCACGACATGGATCTATTCAATGATGTTATTTTGTAATAAATTATGTACTATACAACTTTAGAAAACAAAGGTATATTTTATTGGCAATTTTTTCTTGAAATGTAATTTGGCATTACTTATCGCTACTATTAAATGTGCCCACTGTAGGGCCGAACCCGGACCTCCAGATATGATTTTGATTACCGGTATTAATAGAAAGAAACACTTTTTGCCTACACAGGTAAGTTATTATTTTTAAATCCCAGGTAATACTGCAAGTAGTAACTTTTTGATTACCGGTATTACTGAAAGAATCACTAGTGCTTACCCAGTTTTTGCTGGGAAACGCAAGTAACGTAAAACACAAAGCAAGTAACGTAAAAAAATTTTATTATTAATGGTTTTTATATTAATGCGAGTTTTTATTGCCCTCTCTCAGCATCTCGATATCGTTAGCAAAAATGAATAATGCGTTATGATGCGACGAAAGAAATAAGATGCGGTAATATGGTTTTTGGTAAAGGGTGATCGCTCACTTCTTCCATTGTGTGGTCAGCTGATGCTTGGATCAATGGATATGTAAATAAGCAGAAATGTTGATTTTGGAGTTAAGGTTAGCCAGAAGCATCATAAAAGCTACCAATGCATTGAGGAAAAGATACAGTTTGGTAAGGTATATGGGCCGGTGGCATCAGTGGACCGTACTTCTCTACAGATGATGTGAATAATAATGTACCATAACTGTGATTTATTTGCCCAAAATGTAAGAGCTTGACTTGCATGTCATGTCGTTTCAAGAAGACGGTGTCACGTGCCACATAGCAGGCTTAACAATTGAATTATTGAGAGGCTAGTTCGGTGAACATTTTATTTCATATTTTGGGACTCGAGCTTACGCACAATCACGACGGAAAAGTTTTATTCACGCACGACATTTTTGGTTGGACTCACGCTCAGACACACTCTGGAAATGAAAATCCTTTCTCACGCACGCAAAGCTCTTAAAGACTCATACTTGCGATCGAATAAATGCTTCAATGATATCTTTCAATTGGTCAATTAATGCGGGCTTGTTTGTGTAGACAAGAGCTTTAACATTGCGTCAAATTGCACGACATAAGCGCTAGAGGTATGCACGTGCCACGAAAACTCGCCCCATTCAAGAAATTTTAGCCGTATGTTACGGTTAAAATTTAGTTTTGAGAGTGTGTAAGTGAAAGCTAAAAAGCTAAAAAATTCTCGTCGACGAAAATAGTGCGGTGTTCGCAATTAGATTGTCCCTATAATGCTAGAATTGTATGAGTTATTTACCTAATTGATTAAAATCAAGAGCGTTATTAACATCAACCACAAAACGAAAATTTCATTAAAATTGAGCCATTCATATAACAAAACAAGACAATCAAAAAATTTCGTTATATTAATTTGTTTTGTTGGCCCAATTTTAACGATGTTTTTTCCACCAGGTTATGAGTGAATAAAAGTGTAAGCGAATTCAACTCGTAAGCGTTATGTTATGTTAGGTTAGGTTAGGTAAGGTTAGGTTAGGTTAGGTTAGGTTAGGTTAGGTTAGGTTAGGTTAGGTTAGGTTAGGTTAGGTGGCAGCCCGATGTATCAGGCTCACTTAAACTATTCAGTCTATTGTGATACCACATTGGTGAACTTCTCTCTTATCACTGAGTGCTGCCCGATTCCGTGCGTTATGTTCATGAACGGGATTATTTTCGTGAGTGTATTCAGTTGACCCATTGAAAGAAATTTTACGAATAAATGCTTCAAATTTATTCGTAAGATACCGGCCGAAATGTTGCGAAGAGTATGCCAATATTGGACTCAGCAGAGAAATCGTGGTCAACATTTGCATAAAAAAAGCTACTTTATGTCCGCAGAGGTGTGTGCCGAATGAGTTATATATCGGTCCATGTTTTGGTATAGGCCCCATATAGACCGACTTCTCGTTTTGACTTCTTGGGGGTCTAGACACCTCAAGATTTATCTGATTTGTTCGATATTCAAAATGTAAACATATGTTAGGACCACAAATTGATGGGACGAATATGGTGTGTATCGGTATATCTTGGTACAGCCCGATATGGACCGATCTTAGGTTAGGTTAGGTTGGGGTAGGTGGCAGCCCGATATATCAGGCTCACTTAGACTATTCAGTCCCTTGTGATACCACATTGGTGAACTTCTCTCTTATCACTGAGTGCTGCCCGATTCCATGTTAAGCTCAATGACAAGGGACCTACTTTTTATAGCCGAGTCCGAACGGCATTCCACATGGTCTTAAGGTTTGACTTCTTGGGCTTCTACACACCCCAATTTTTATGAGATATGTCTGAAGATAGAAATATGGATGGACTTTAGATGGAAATATGGATGGACTTTAGATGATACGGTCAAAATTTGGTCAAGGGAAAACGCGTGTAAATCGGTGAAATCGTTTATATAAAAAATCAAATTAAATTTCTTTTTCAAGTTCAATTAGTATAAAATTCAGGAAAAATATTCAGTTAGGCTTTCGCTTTTCCAAATCCGTATTGCCGGGCCTCACGCTTGACACCTGCCATCAGATTTTGTACAGCCACCTTGTCCACCTTCTTCGCCAGTTTGCCTTGAACTGCTGCTCGTCCTTAGCAGTTTTTTTGGTCTTCTTTAGGTTCCGCTTGACAATAGCCCAGTATTTCTTAATTGGGCGGAGCTCTGACGTGTTGGGAGGGTTCTTGTCTTTGGGAACCACCTGCACGTTGTTGGCGGCGTACCACTCCATGGCCTTTTTACCGTAATGGCAAGATGCCAAATCCGGCCAAAAAAAGTACGGAACAACCGTGTTTCTTCAGGAAAGGCAGCAGGCGTTTATTCAAACACTCTTTCACGTAAATTTCTTGGTTGACAGTCCCGGAAGCTATGAAAATGCTGCTTTTCAAGCCACAGGTACAGATGGCTTGCCAAACCAGATATTTCTTTGCGAACTTTGACAGTTTTATGTGCTTGAAAATATCTGCTACCTTTCCCCTTCCTTTTGCCGTATAAAACTCCTGTCCCGGAAGCTGCTTGTAGTCGGCTTTGACGTAGGTTTCGTCGTCCATTACCACGCAGTCAAACTTCGTCAGCATCGTCGTGTACAGCCTCCGGGATCGCGCTTTGACCGTCGTATTTTGTTTATCATCGCGATTTGGAGTCACTACCTTCTTGTAAGTCGATAGTCCGGCTCGTTTTTTGGCTCGATGCACAGTTGTAGAAGATACACCCACCTTATTTGCGGCATCTCGGAGAGAGAGGTTAGGGTTTCGCTTGAAACTACCGGCAACTCTCTTTGTCATCTCAGCGGCTTCCGGTTTTCGATTTCCCCCCTATCCAGACTTCCTGGCTGTCGACAAACGTTCCCCAAACACTTTAATTACATTTGTAACGGTTGATTTGGCAACTTTTAGCGATTTTGCCAGCTTTGCGTGCGAGTAGCTCGGATTTTCGCGATGCGCGAGCAAAATTTTAATACGCTGCTCTTCTTGCTTGGACGGTATTTTGACAACTGAAGAGTGAATTTCAAAATCAAAATAGGAGCAACATTCTACACACACACCTTCAAAATGAGGGGTGTTCAGGTTTTTTTAATGCAAAATTGAAAGAAATACGTCAAGTTTATGTTGACCAAATTTTGAACGTATCACCCTTTAGCTTTACATCGGTCCATATTTTGGTAAGTCCCCCGATCGACCGATTTTCCGTTTTTAAATATGCCCTCTAACATACCATAGGATGGGAGTATATTAACTTTGTCATTCCGTTTGTAACATATCGAAATATTGCTCCAAGACCCCATGAAGTATATATAAATAAAGGTCGTGGTGATATTCTGAGTCGATCTAAGCATGTCCGTCCCTCTGTTTAAATCACGCTAACTTCCGAACGAAACAAGCTATCGACTTTAAACTTGGCACAAGTAGTTGTTATTGATCTAGGTCGAATGGTATTGCAAATGGGCCATATCGGTCCACTTTTCGTATAGCCCCCATATAAACGGACCCCCAAATTTGGCTTGCGATTGCTCTATGAGAAGCAAATTTTATCCGATCCGGTTGAAATTTGGTAGATAGTATTAGTATATCGTCTCTAACAACCATGTAAAAATTGGTCCATATCGGTCCATAATTATATATAGCCCCTATAAAATCTATCCCCAGATTTGAACTCCGGAACCTCTTGGAGGAGCAAAATTCATCCGATTCGTTTGAAATTTGGTACGTGGTGTTAGTATAGGGTCTCTAATAACCATGCAAAAATTGGTCCATATCGGTCTATAGTTATATATAGCAGATCTCCAATCACACAAAAATTGGTCGATATCGGTTCATAATCATGGTTGCCACTCAAACCAAAAATAATCTACCAAAATTTTATTTCTATAGAAAATTTTGTCAAAATTTTATTTCTATAGAAAATTTTGTCAAAATTTTATTTCTATAAAAAATTTTGTCAAAATTTTTATTTTATAGAAAATTTTGTTAAAATTTTATTCGGTTCATAATCATGGTTGCCACTCGATCCAAAAATAATCTACCAAAATTTTATTTCTATAGAAAATTTTGTCAAAATTTTGTTTCTATAGAAAATTTTGTCAAAATTTTATTTCTATAAAAAATTTTGTCAAAATTTTTATTCTATAGAAAATTTTGTTAAAATTTTATTCGGTTCATAATCATGGTTGCCACTCGAGCCAAAAATAATCTACCAAAATTTTATTTCTATAGAAAGTTTTGTCAAAATTTTATTTCTATAGAAAATTTTGTCAAAATTTTATTTCTATAGAAAATTTTTGTCAACATTTTATTTCTTTAGAAAAGTTTGTGAAAATTTTATTTCTGTAGAAAATTTTGTTAAAATTTTATTCCTATAGAAAATTTTGTCAAACTGAATTATATACGTATTTGATCGATCTTTTTTGATTTAATATATACCACGTATGGACTTACATACAATTTAGAAGATACCTTGCCATCGGCAAGCGTTACCGCAACTTAAGTAATTCGATTGTGGATGGCAGTATTTAGAAGAAGTTTCTACGCAATCCATGGTGGAGGGTACATAAGCTTCGGCCTGGCCGAACTTACTTTTTTTTTTTGTAAAAAACTTTTTTTTTTTTTTTGTAAAAAAAAAGAAATGCAACAAATCTCTCGAAATTACATACATTTTATGCTTATTTAGTACTCGTCAGTTATTTACATCCGAAAATTAATAAATTGAAAATATATCTTCACACAAAACGAAATGATTAAGATCCACCAAAAAAACATTCGAACACAAGTAAATTCGATTCTTGTCATCTGGCACAAAGAAAGAGCTGCAAAAATTAAACTGATTTTTGATTGCTTCATTCTCTTACAGCCACAATCTACTTATTCAGCTTGATTTTGTTATTCGTATGTTGTTAGATAGAGGAAAAAGCTACTATACCACATTACCAGCCTATTCCATATTCGCTGCACTTACTCTATATAGCCGCTAACAACCATAACAAATTTGGTCCATATTGGTCTATAGTTATATATAGCCCCCAGATAAACCGATCCCCAATCACACAAAAATTGGTTCATACGGTTTCAAAATTGTATATAGTCCGCCATATAAAGCGATCCTCATATTTCAATGCTGGCTCTCTAATTACCGCGCAAAAGTTCATATCGGTTCTTAATTATTTGTAGACTTCCCTATATATACCGGTCATAAACTGAATTATATACGTATTTAATCTGCTTTTTTGTCTAATATATAACATGTGTATATGGACTAACTTAGAATTGTTAAGAAGTTTTAAGATAACTTGCCATCGGAAAGTATTACCACAAGCCAAGGAATTCGATTGTGGGTGACAATCATTAGTAGAACTTTTTACGCATTCCTTGGTGGAGGGTACATAATATTCGCCAGCCGAACTTACGGCCGTATATACTTGTTCTTGTGCAACTAGACACCGCAATTTTTTATCAGATTCTTTTGAAATTGTAAATGTAGAGGTATGTTAGAATAATAGGATAAGGCGCACTGACCATCCAATTTGCACGAAAGTAAAAGTAAAATTTCCTAATGTTACATCTCATGCTCATTCGAGTAATGGGGGTAAAAATCTATAAATAGAAAGGCATTGTTTCATTAGATTTTCTTGCACACTTAGACAAGATATTTAAAATACCTTTAAAACTGGTAATCAAATCCATCTGAATTTCTACATATTTGCAAGGAAGCTTTTATACTAGATTTATGGTGGTAGGTATTTAAGATTCGGCCGGGCCAAACGTAATGCTGTATCTACTCGTGTTTTTGAAAAATTTTCCTTTAGTTCTCAAAAAAATCACCCTTTATTAATCTGAAAATAAAAATAGTAAAAAAAAATCAAATGCCAGGAAAGGACGAAAGCTATTAAACCACTTTTTAGATCAAGACTCATTTGAATTCTACTTATGGAACCTATGCATATACTCGTATATATGTTAAATCTGAGGGACATGTCCTACAAAACTAAACTAATATCATCGAAATTATAAACATTTTAATTTGGAATCATTCCTTTAATATTATTATAATTTTTTGTTGTCGAAACTACGCCCCTGTACATTAACTTCGTTGACTATGACAATATAGCATGTGTTGCATGCAAACGAGCTTTTAATTTACTACTTAATTGAAAGGCATAAAACCATATAAAAATTCTCAAATCCAAGAGAATACAATGAAAGAAAGAAGTGCTAGCATTAAAACACCAACTCCAAGGGGTAACAAAAACAACAAACAATCATAAATTTCATTCCCTTCACTATATCGAATAAAGTTCTCTCGAGTACTTGGGTATTTGTGTGCGTGTGTGTGTATGAGTGTCTGTGACAAACCTGAAACCAAATATAACAATGAGAGTGTTCTTTACCGATATACTCAGCTACAATGCTCAGTCGCCTTTATTCATAGTTGTACTCGCAGCCGATTTAACTATGCCAACAACACCATAAATCCTAAATGAGTTGCTGTGAATATTGCTGAGAGCTTGAGTGCCTCCCATATTTTAATTGTCATAACAAAAAGTTTGAATGATAAAAGTGGAATCATTTTAAGTAGTAAATCGTTCAGCTCAAAATGTTCATAATCATAAACAGCCACACTTGCTTTCTCTCTCCCGCACTCTATCTTGAATAAATACAAGATAGAGTGCTTGTTAAGCACAAGTACCACGAATTGGATTCACTTAATGAGGGTGATTCATTGCAAAATTTAACGACAAATATTCTAGGCACTTGTGGAAAATTTTTAGGATATATTTATTTTATATCGAGGATATATTAACCATATAATGTCCAATACCGCCTTTAGGTGGCCTTTATTGCATCAGAAAGTTTTAGTATAACACACTTCAAGACAAGACAAAAATGGGAAAATAAAAAAGATAACTTAGTTAAAACTATTCAAGAGACTTCGTAGCATATACTGAATTTTACCGTATAAATTCGTTAAAGTCGTTAACATTAAATTTAATTTAATTTAATCAGCCGGCAAAAAAAAACTAGTAATATACAAGTATATACGGCCGTAAGTTCGGCCAGGCCGAAGCTTATGTACCCTCCATCATGGATTGCGTAGAAACTTCTTCTAAACACTGCCATCCACAATCGAATTACTTAAGATGCGGTAACGCTTGCCGATGGCAAGGTATCTTAAAACCTCCTAACACCATCTTCTAAAATGTATGTAAGTCCATACGTGGTATATATTAAATCAAAAAAGATCGATCCAATACGTATATAATTCAGTTTGACAAATTAGAAATAAAATTTTGACAAAATTTTCTACAGAAATAAAATTTTAACAAAATTTTCTATAGAAATAAAATTTTCACAAAATTTTCTATAGAAATAAACCTTTGGTAGATTATTTTTGGCTCGAGTGGCAACCATGATTATGAACCGAATAAAATTTGAATAAAATTTTCTATAGAAATACAATTTTGACAATGATGAACATTTTATTATGAACCGAATAAAATTTTAACAAAATTTTCTCTAGAAATAAAATTTTGACAAAATTTTCTATAGAAATAAAATTTTGACAAAATTTTCTATAGAAATAAAAGTTTGGTAGACTATTTTTGGCTCTAGTGGCAACCATGATTATGAACCGATTTTTGTGTGATTGGACCAATTTTGGTATGGTTGTTAGCGACCATATACTAACACCACGTTCCTAATTTGAACCGGATCGGATGAATTTTGCTCCTCCAAGAGGCTCCGGAGGTCAAATCTGGAGAACGTTTTATATGGGGGCTATATATAACTATGGACCGATATGGACCAATTCTGGCACGCTTGTTAAAGATCATATACTAACACCATGTTCCAAATTACAACCGGATTGGATGAAATTTGCTTCTCTTGGAGACTTCGCAAGCCAAATCTGGGGATCAGTTTATATGGGGGCTATATATAATTATGAACCGATGTGGACCAATTTTTGCACGGTTGTTAGATACCATATACCAATATCATGTACCAAATTTCAGGCGGATCGGATGAAATTTGCTCCTCTTTGAGGCTCCGGAACCCAAATCTGGGGATCGGTTTATATGGGCGCTATATATAATTATGGACCGATGTGGACCAATTTTTGCAAGGTTGTTAGAGACCATATACCAACACCATGTACCAAATCTCAGCCGGATCGGATGCAATTTGCTTCTCTTTGAGGCTTCGCAAGCAAAATCTGGAGATCGGTTTATATGGGGTCTATATATAATTATGGACCGATGTTGACCAATTTTTGAATGGTTGTTAAAGACCATATACCAACATCATGTATCGAATTTCAGGCGGATCGGATGAAATTTGCTTCTCTTTGAGGCTCCGCAAGCCAAATCTGGGGATCGGTTTATATGGGGGATATATATAATTATGGACCGATGTGGACCAATTTTTGCATGATTGTTAGAGACCATATACCAACACCATGTACCAAATTTCAGCCGGATCGGATGAAATATGCTTCTCTTAGAGGCTCCACAAACCAAATCTGGGGATCGGTTTATATGGGGGCTATATATAATTAAGGACCGATATGGACCAATTTTTGCATGGTTATTAGAGACCATATACCAACATCATGTACCAAATTTCAGCCGGATCGGATGAAATTTTCTTCTCTTTGAGGCTCCGCAAGCCAAATCTAGGGATCGGTTTATATGGGCGCTATATATAATTATGGACCGATGTGGACCAATTTTGGCATGGTTGTTAGAGATCATATACTAACACCATGTACCAAATTTCAGCCGGATCGGATGAAATATTCTTTTGTTAGAGGCTCCACAAGCCAAATCTGAGGGTCCCTTTATATGGGGGCTATACGTAAAAGTGGACCGATATGGCCCATTTTCAATACCAACCGACCTACATCGATAACAACTACTTGTGCCAAGTTTCAAGTCGATAGCTTGTTTCGTTCGGAAGTTAGCGTGATTTCAACAGACGGACGGACGGACGGACGGACGGACATGCTTAGATCGACTCAGAATTTCACCACGACCCAGAATATATATACTTTATGGGGTCGTAGAGCAATATTTCGATGTGTTACAAACGGAATGACAAAGTTAATATACCCCCATCCTATGATGGAGGGTATAAAAAAGCGTGGCCGATATGTATTGCAAACAACAAATAGTTATAGTGATAGAGTGATTACTTTGTATTTGCCTGGTAAACACTAAGTGACTATCGTTAGAACCATCCAGTATATGTGAATAAATATTTGGTTTCTATTGCTAATTACCGTAATACTGGTGGAGTTGCATCTCGTCCAAAAAGTGGACGAACCAAAAAACGATAACAACAATAGAAATAATCCGAAAGGTAAATGCCAGATTTGATCGAAATCCACGCTGTAGTGGTAGATATGATGGTCGTGAGTTGAGTACATCGTAAAGTGCAAGAACTCATCGGTGCACAATAAAGTTAGACTGGAAAGATCTAAGATGTTGCTTCGGTGCTGAATTTGGTTTTCTTCGACGAGAAACAATTGCAAATTGGACAGTTTGTGAACAAACAAAATGATCTGGTTAAAATGTCAAAGACGTCAATTGGAAATATACGTACCTTCGATTGGCCACCAGAACACATTTTAGACTCACTTAGACTACTCAGAACTTTGTGATATCACATATGGTGAAATTCTCTCTTATCAATGAGTGCTGACCGATTTTATGTTAGCTCCATAAAAAAGGAGGTCCTTTTTGTAACCAAATACGAACGGCGGCGATGAAATTAGTTCCTCCAAGATACCCACGGTTGCCAGTAATGCCAAAATAAAGGGTGATACGGTCAAAATTTGGTCAATATAAACTTGACGTATTTCTTTCAATTTTGCATTTAAAAAACCTGAATACCCCTCATTTTGAAGGTGTGTATGTGTAGAATGTTGCTCCTATTTTGATTTTGGAATTCACTTTTCAGTTGTCAAAATGCCGTCCTGGCAAGAAGAGCACCGTATCAAAATTTTGCTCGCTCATTGCGAAAATCCGAGCTACTCACACGCAAAGCTGGCAAAATCGCTAAAAGTTACCAAATCAACCGTTAGAAATGTAATTAAAGTGTTTGGGGAACGTTTGTCGACAGCCAGGAAGTCTGGATCGGGGGGAAATCGAAAACCGGAAGCCGCTGAGACGACAAAGAGAGTTGCCGGTAGTTTCAAGAGAAACCCTAACCTCTCTCTCCGAGATGCCGCAAATAAGCTGGGTGTATCGTTTACAACCGTGCATCGAGCCAAACAACGAGCCGGACTATTGACTTACAAGAAGGTAGTGACTCAAAATCGCGATGATAAACAAAATACGACGGCCAAAGCGCGATCCCGGAGGCTGTACACGGGGATGCTGACGAAGTTTGACTGCGTGGTAATGGACGACGAAACCTACGTCAAAGCCGACTACAAGCAGCTTCCGGGACAGGAGTTTTATACGGCAAAAGGAAGGGGAAAGGTAGCAGATATTTTCAAGCACATAAAACTGTCAAAGTTCGCAAAGAAATATCTGGTTTGGCAAGCCATCTGTACCTGTGGCTTGAAAAGCAGCATTTTCATAGCTTCCGGGACTGTCAACCAAGAAATTTACGTGAAAGAGTGTTTGAATAAACGTCTGCTGCCTTTCCTGAAGAAACACGGTTGTTCCGTACTGTTTTGGCCGGATTTGGCATCTTGCCATTACGGTAAAAAGGCCATGGAGTGGTACGCCGCCAACAACGTGCAGGTGGTTCCCAAGGACAAGAACCCTCCCAACAAGCCAGAGCTCCGCCCAATTGAGAAATACTGGGCTATTGTCAAGCGGAACCTAAAGAAGACCAAAAAAACTGCTAAGGACGAGCAGCAGTTCAAGGCAAACTGGCTTTCTGCGGCGAAGAAGGTGGACAAGGTGGCTGTACAAAATCTGATGGCAGGTGTCAAGCGTGAGGCCCGGCAATTCGGATTTGGAAAAGCGAAAGCCTAACTGAATATTTTTCCTGAATTTTATACTAATTGAACTTGAAAAAGAAATTTAATTTGATTTTTTAAATAAACGATTTCACCGATTTACACGCGTTTTCCCTTGACCAAATTTTGACCGTATCACCCTTTAATCTACCAAAATTTAAAGAATATTTTACCAAAAATCTACCAAATTAATAATACTTTATTTTGAAGTTTTTTTTTTATCAACTTTGTGGAAACAAATTTGGAAGTTCTTTTCAAGGCACAACTTTAAAAGAACTTCCAACAATGCTCTCCCAAAGATGTTCTTTATTTTAACCGTACAGGAAGTTCATTTGAGACAATTTTCATAACCCGTTTTTTCATATTTTTAAAAGGAAATTTATTTTTATTTGTTTCAAATAGGTTAAAAACCTATTAAGAATTAATAAAATGTTACAAATTATTTAAATTTAGCCGAAAAAAATGTTAAATCCTTTCTAGAAAAATTGCGAATTTTGAAAATATTTGATGACAGACGTTCCAGACAAGCGTTATAATGCATTAAAAATCATAAAGAATTTTAAAAATTATTTATTTGTCAAAATATCACAAAAATTCTTAACTTACATAAAAAAAAAAAAAATAATTCAACTCACACCTTAAGAAGTTATGCACATTCAGTGGCATCCGTCCTATGAAAAGCCCATGTTAACTTCATCGTTCTGCGTCAATTTAGCATCACTTCCGGATCCAAAAAGAATATGTTACCACTTTTTTGGCGACGTTTTTATACCCTCCACCATAGGATGGGGGTATATTAACTTTGTCATTCCGTTTGTAACACATCGAAATATTGCTCTAAGACCCCATAAAGTATATATATTCTGGGTCGTGGTGAAATTCTGAGTCGATCTAAGCATGTCCGTTCGTCCGTCCGTCTGTCCGTCTGTCCGTCTGTCCGTCCGTCCGTCTGTCCGGCTGTCCGTCCGTCTGTGGAAATCACGCTAACTTCCGAACGAAACAAGCTATCGACTTGAAACTTGGCTCAAGTAGTTGTTATTGATGTAGGTCGGATGGTATTGAAAATGGGCCATATCGGACCACGTTTACGTATAGCCCCCATATAAACCGATCCCCAAATTTGGCTTGGGGAGCCTCCCGGAGCAGCAAAATTCATCCGATCCGGTTGAAATTTGGTACGTGGTCTTAGTATACGGTCTCTAACAACCATGCAAAAATTGGTCCATATCGGTCCATAATTATATATAGCCCCCATATAAACCGATCCCCAGATTTGACCTCCGGAGCCTCTTGGAGGGGCAAAATTCATCCGATCCGATTGAAATTTGGTACCTGATATTAGTATATGGTCTCTAACAACCATGCAAAAATTGGTCCATATCGGTCCATAATTATATATAGCCCCCATATAAACCGATCCCCAGATTTGACCTCCGGAGCCTCTTGGAGGGGCAAAATTCATCCGATCCGGTTGAAATTTAGTACGTGGTCTTAGTATACGGCCTCTAATAACCATGCAAAAATTGGTTCATATCGGTCCATAATTATATAGCCCCCATATAAACCGATCCCCAGATTTGACCTCCGGAGCCTCTTGGAAGAGCAAAATTCATCCGATCCAGTTGAAATTTGGTACATGGTGTTAGTATATGGTCTCTAACAACCATGCAAAAATTGGTCCATATCGGTCCATAATTATATATAGTTCCCATATAAACCGTCCCCAGATTTGACGTCCGGAACCTCTTGGAGGAGCAAAAGTCATCCGATACGGTTGAAATTTGGTACATTTTGTCAATATATGGCCTCTAACAGCCATGTAAAAATTGGTCCATATCGGTCTTTAGTTATATATAGCCGATGACTTATTACACAAAAATTGGTCCATATCGCCAAAAATAATCTACCAAAACTTTATTTCCATAGAAAATTTTGTCAAATTTTATTACTATAGAAAGTTTTGTCAAAATTTCATTTCTATAGAAAGTTTTGTCAAAAGTTTATTTCTATACAAATGTTTGTCAAAATTTTATTTCCATAGAAAATTTTGTCAAAATTTTATTTCTATAGAAAATTTTGTAATCTACCAAAACTTTATTTCCATAAAAAATTTTGTCAAATTTTATTACTATAGAAAGTTTTGTTAAAATTTCATTTCTATAGAAAGTTTTGTCAAAAGTTTATTTCTATAGAAATGTTTGTCAAAATTTTATTTCTATAGAAAATTTTGTAAAAAATTTATTTCTGTAGAAAATTTTGTCAAAATTTCATTTCTATACAAAATTTTTGTCAACATTTTATTTCTATAGAAATTTTTGTCAAAATTGTATTGCTATAGAAAATTTTGTCAACATTTTACTTCCATAGAAAATTTTGTCAACATTTTATTTCTATAGAAAATTTTGTCAAGTTTTTATTTCTATAGAAAATTTTGTCAAATTTTTATTTCTATAGAAAATTTTGTCAAAATTTTATTTCTATAGAAAATTTTGTCAAGGTTAAATTTCTATAGAAAATTTTGTCAAAATTTTATTTCTATAGAAAATTTTGTCAAACTAGATTATATACGTATTTAATCGGCATTTTTTTGTTTAATATATACCCCGTATGGGCTAACTTACAATTTAGAAGACAGTGTTAAAAAGTTTTACGATACCTTGCCATCGGCAAGTGTTATCGCAACCCAAGTAATTCGATTGTGGATGACAGCCTTTAATAGAAGTTCCTACGCAATCCATGGTGGAGGGTACATAAGATTCGGCCTGGCCGAACTTACGGCCGTATATACTTGTTTTTACTGGGATATTACGATCCTATTAGCTACAATTTTTTTTGGATGTATCCGCTGAATTGTAAATGGGTCGTTTTTAAACGATTTTGCCTTACATCAATGGACTTTGTATGCCATAACACAAAAATTAAAATTTTTTTATATATTGAATTTATGGAAAATTTGTAAGAATTTTATTTAAAATTTCTCAAAATTTTATTTCTATAGAAAAATTTCTCCAAATTTTATTTCTATAGAAAAATTTCTCCAAATTTTATTTCTATAGAAAAATTTCTCCAAATTTTATTTCTATAGAAAAATTTCTCCAAATTTTATTTCTATAGAAAAATTTCTGCAAATGTTATTTCTATAAAAAAATTTTCTCAAAATTTTATTACTATAAAAGATTTTCTCAAAATTTTGTTTTCTATAAAAATTTTTTTCTCAAAATTTTATTTTTATAGAAAATTTTCTCAAAATTTTATTTCTATAAAAATTTTTCTCAAAATTTTATTACTATGGAAAATTTTCACAAAAGTTAATGTTATAAAAAATGTTCTCAAAATTTAATTTCTATAGAAAATTTTCTCAAAAGTTTACCTTTGTAGAAAAAATTCTCAAATTTTTTTTCTATTGAAAAATTTTTCAAAAACATTTTTTTTTAATTTTATTTGTATAAAAATTTTCTCAAAATTTTATTTCTATAGAAAATGTTCTCAATATTTTATTTCTATAGAAAATTTTCTCAAATTGTATTTCTAAAGCACATTTTCTAAAAATGTTTTTATGGAATTTATGGAAAATTTGTCAGAATTTTATTTAAAATTTCTTATAATTTTATTTCTATAGAAAAATTCCTCCAAATTTTATTTCAATAGAAAAATCTCCAAATGTTATTTCTATAGAAAACTTTCTCAAAATTTTATTACTATAAAAGATTTTCTCAATTTTTTTTTCTATAAAAATTTTTTCTCAAAATTTTATTTTTATAGACAATTTTCTCAAAATTTAATTTCTATAGAAAATTTTTCTCAAAATTTTATTTCTATGGAAAATTTTCACAAAAGTTAATGTTATAAAAAATGTTCTCAAAATTTTATTTCTATAGAAAATTTTCTCAAAAGTTTACTTTTGTAGAAAAAATTCTCAATTTTTTTCTATTGAAAAATTTTTCAAAAATTTTTTTTTTTTTTAATTTTATTTGTATAGAAATTTCTCAAAATTTTATTTTATAGAAATATTTCTCAAAATTTTATTTCTAAAGAAAAATTAACAAAATTTTATTTCTATAGAAAATTTTTCTCCAAATTTTATTTCTAAAGAAAAATTATTTAAAATTTTATTTCTATAGAAAATTTTCTCAATATTTTATTTTTATTTATAAAAAATTTTCTCAAATTATGTTTCTAAAGAAAAATTTATAATTTTTTTTTCTGCAGCAAATTTTCTAAAAATTTTATTTCTATTGAAAAATTTCTCAAAAGTTTATGTTAAAAAAAAAATTTTCTAAAAATTTAATTTCTATAGAAAATTTTTCTCAAAATTTTATTCTATAGAAAATTTTTCTTCAAATTTTATTTCTATAGAAAATTTTTCTCAAAAGATTATTTCTATTAAATTTTTTCTCAAAATATATTTCTAAAGAAAAATTTCTCAAAATTTTATTTCTATAGAAAATTTTCTCAAAATATCATTTCTCGAAAAAAAAAATATTTTTCTATAAAAAATTTTCTCAAAATTTGTCAAAATATTATACTTATTTTATTTTAAAGGATTTTCCCAAAATTATATATCTATAGAAAATTTTCTCAAAATTGTATTTCTATAGAAAATCTTCTTGGAGAGGAATGTTTTGCAAAACGTCAAGAATTCTACCAATTGTGGCAACCGTGGCTATACCTCAAAAGAGCTGATACGGCCTTTCGACCAACATCCGTAACAACTACATGAATCCAGTTTCAAGTGGATAGTTTGTGTCGTTTAGAAGTTTTCGTTATTTCAATAGACGGACATCGCTATAACGACACAGAATTTCACCACGACCCAGAAGTTAATGGGTGTGAGATCAATATTTCGATTTGTTCCGGAATGACAAAATTAATATACCCCCGCTCTATGGTGGAGGGAATAAAAAGATTTGGCACAGTTCGGTTATCAAAATAATCTCAGAGTGGCTAACCACTGTGGTTTAAACTATGAAAACCGTGTTTAAACCAGAGGACTAAGCAAGTCACCTCATTGGATTCAAGGACATAGCAGGGAACTGTTAAATCAGTGAGTTGACAAAACAAAGCTATAACAGACCATACCAAGGGGATGCGTTGAGTTGGTACATACTAAAAAAAATTATAAAAAATATGATTTTAAGACCGAAAATAAGGGAATTTCTATCTTATACGGGTTTTGAGAAATTTGTTCCTTGTTTCCTGTAAAATTCACTTTTTATACTTAGCGCACTTTGGAATGTAGACATCGATATCAACGGGATGTAGAATTTGTAGACCTGCCTTAAAGAATCAGCGCGTTGCCAATACGTTACTTATTGCGTGAAAAATCCATTAATGGAGTTCCTGCCATGACTGCAGATACATGATGATGAGATTGGTATTAAATGAAGATGGCAAGATTTACTAGTGTTCCTCAAACTTCAGTTATCACTTCTGATATTCGGGGGAATGCATTATACCTAGAAAGGTCTGTGGAGCTACATTGACGATGCCGAGAGAAACTAAAAATATTTGTAAGGTTACATGAGTTTATCGTTTTGAAGAACAAGGGTAACAGTAAAATCTTCATTTAAGCAGATTTTATTTTAGTATATTCAACGGGATTATAAACAGGAAATACCTAATATTAGCAGATATTTTTAGCTAATGTAGAATCACAATGTCTACGACTAAAACCTAATCTAATTTTGCACAAGCTCTCATTTAGCAGAGTAGTATTCAAACAATTCAAACAATTTCAACAATATGGGATATAAAACGCGAATTCTTACAGTTTTTAATGTAAGAAAATCAACATGATGTTCTTCATCTGCTAGTGGTGTGAAAATTTGCAATTTATCGAATTACTTCTATAATTGGAAAACAAAGACATCCAATTTCAAGGCTATTGATGATGGCATGAATAGATGAAGCTTTTATGATGATTGTTCACGAATATATGATTATTGTATGAAGAGGATGGGGTGGGTGGATTACTTTTAAGAATATTTGAAACGTTTTATTTATATGAATATTGCATGTAATATTGAACGTATTCATGCCAACACCGTGGGTGCTCCTAGGGGAGTATGACACTTGTTTCCATGAGCTTTGGTATCGTAAAGTAATAAAGTCAGAGATATTATTACAAATTTGAATATGACATTTTTTTTGAGGGAATAATTCTTGACGCACTACACACGTACCTATACACAAAACATGTGTATAAATATTTTAACAATATAAACATATAGGAAAGGTGAAGTTGTGCAGGAATTTGGTTGATGAGGCCTTGAGTGAAGAAATCATATAAGCGGCAGTTAAATTTATTTATTTATTACAAGATTTACGGCCATTTTCATGTAGCTCCGTTAGGCTTTAACTGCCAGTTAACAGAAAGAAAAATGGAAATATATTTTCTCCGGTTAACTTTAACTGAAAAATTTTCAGCAGTTAAGTTTCTAACTGGCGTTTGGAATATATACGCAAAATAACATATATGTAGATACCACGGTTTAAAAGTTCGTTAGCTAACGTAGCACTAACGGAGCTTCATGAAAATGGGGGTTACAATCATAATAAATTATGAAAATAAATATAACAAGTATATATGGCCGTAAGTTCGGCCAGACCGAAGCTTATGTATCCTCCACCATGGATTGCGTAGAAACTTCTTCTTAACACTGCCATCCACAATCGAATTACTTGAGTTGCGGTAACGGTTGCCGCTGGCAATGTATCTTAAAACTTCCTAACACCGTCTTCTAAATTACGAGGTAGTCTATACGTAGTATATATTAAACTAAAAAAGGCCGTTTAAAGTTTCCATCCATAATTAAGTTTAAAGTTTCCATCCTTCCGTCTGTTGAAATCACCCTAACTTCCGAACGAAACAAGCTATCGACTTGAAACTTGGCACAAGTAGTTGTTATACGTCGGAAGGTATTGCAAATGGGCCATATCGGTCCACTTTTACGTACAGCCCCCATATAAACGGATCCCCAAATTTGGCTTGCGAATCCTCTAAGAGAAGCAAATTTCATCCGATCCGGCTGAAATTTGGTACATGGCGTTAGTATATGGTCCACATCGGTTCATAATTATATATAGCCCCCATATAATCCGATCCCCAGATTTGGCTTGCGGAGCCTCTAAGAGAAGCAAATTTCATCCGATTCGACTGAAATTTGGCACATGGTGTTAGCATATGATCTCTAACAACCATGCCTAAATTGGTCCACATCGGTCTATAGTTATATATAGCCCCCATATAAACCGATCACCAGATTTGACCTCCGGAGTCTCTTGGAAGACCAAAATTCATCTGATTCAGTTGAAATTTGGTACATGGTGTAAGTATATGGCCTCAAACACCCATGCAAAAATTGGTCCATATCGGTTCATAATTATATATAGCCCCCATATACACCGATCTCCAGATTTGACCTCCGGAGCCTCTTAGAGGAGCAAAATTCATCCGATGTAGTTGAAATTTGGTATGTGGTGTCAGTATATGGTCTCTAACAACCAAGCAAAAATTGGTTCTTATCGGTCCATAATTATATAGACCCCATATAAACCGATCCCGAGATTTGAGCTCCGGAGCCTCTTAGAGGAGCAATATTCATCCGATGTATTTAGTTGAAATTTGGTATGTGGTGTCAGTCTATAGTCTCTAACAACCAAGCAAAAATCTTGGAAGAGCAAATTTAATCCGATCCGGTTGAAATTTTGTACATGGTGTTAGTATATGGTATCTAACAACCATGCAAAAATTGGTCCATATCGGTCCATGATTATATATAGCCCCCATATAAATCGATCCCCAGATTTGACCTCCGTAACCTCTTGGAGGAGCAAAATTCATCCTATTCGGTTGAAATTTGGTACATTTCGCTAGTATATGGCCGCTAACAGCCATGCAAAAATGGTCTATATCGGTCTATAGTTATATATAGCCAATGGACAATCGCACAAAAATTGGTCCATATCGCTAAAAAAAAATCTACCAAAATTTTATTTCTATACAAAATTTTGTCAAAATTTTATTACTATAAAAAGTTTTGTCAAAATTTTATTAATATAGAGAGTTTCGTCAAAATTTTATTTCTATACAAAATTTTGTCAAAATTGTATTTCTATTAATAATTTTATCAAAATTTTATTTCTATAGAAAATTTTATCAAAATTTTATTTCTATAGATAATTTTGTCAAAATTTTATTTCTATAGAAAATTTTGTTAAAATTTTATTTCTATAGAAAATTTTGTTAAAGTTTTATTTCTATAGAAAATTATGTCAAAATTTTATTTCTATAGAAAATTATGTCAACATTTTATTTCTATAGAAAATTTTGTCGAACTGAATTATATACGTCTTTAATCGGCCTTTTTTATACCCACCACCATAGGATGGGGGGTATATTAACTTTGTCATTCCGTTTGTAACACATCGAAATATTGCTCTAAGACCCCATAAAGTATATATATTCTGGGTCGTGGTGAAATTCTGAGTCGATCTGAGCATGTCCGTCCGTCCGTCCGTCCGTCCGTCCGTCCGTCCGTCCGTCCGTCCGTCCGTCTGTTGAAATCACGCTAACTTCCGAACGAAACAAGCTATCGACTTGAAACTTGGTACAAGTAGTTGTTATTGATGTAGGTCGGATGGTATTGCAAATGGGCCATATCGGTCCACTTTTACGTATAGCCCCCATATAAACGGACCCCAAAATTTGGCTTGCGAGGCCTCTAAGAGAAGCAAATTTCATCCGATCCGGCTGAAATTTGGTACATGGTGCTAGTATATGGTCTCTAACAACCATGCAAAAATTGGTCCACATCGGTCCATAATTATATATAGCCCCCATATAAACCGATCCCCCGATTTGGCTTACGAGGCCCCTAAGAGAAGCAAATTTCATCCGATCCGGCTGAAATTTGGTACATGGTGTCAGTATACGGTCTCTAACAATCATGCAAAAATTAATCCACATCGGTCCATAATTATATATAGCCCCCATATAAACCGATCCCCCGATTTTGCTTGCGAGGCCTCTAAGAGAAGCAAATTTCATCCGATCCGGCTGAAATTTGGTACATGGTGTAAATATATGGTCTCGAACAATCATGCAAAAATTGGTCCACATCGGCCCATAATTATATATAGCCCCCATATAAACCGATCTCCCGATTTGGCTTGCGAGGCCTCTAAGAGAAGCAAATTTCATCCGATCCGGCTGAAATTTTTTACGTGATGTTAGTATATGGTCCTTAACAACCATGCAAAAATTGGTCCACATCGGTTCATAATTATATATAGCCCCCATATAAACCGATCACCAGATTTGACCTCCGGAACCTCTTGGAAGACCAAAATTCATCTGATTCAGTTGAAATTTGGTACGTGGTGTTAATATATGGCCTCAAACTCCCATGCAAAAATTGGTCGATATCGGTCCATAATTATATATGCCCCATATAAACCGATCCCCAGATTTGACCTCCAGAGCCCCTTGGAAGAGCAAAATTCTTCCCATTCGGTTCAAATTTGGTACGTGATGTTAGTATATGGTATCCAACAACCATGCAGGAATTGGTTCCTATCAGTCCATAATTATATATAGCTTCCATATAAACCGATCCCCAGATTTGACCTCCGGTGCCTTTTGGAGAAGCAAAATTCATCCCATCTGCTTGAAATTTGGTACGTGGTGGTAGTATATGATATTTAACAACCATGCCAAAAGTGGTCCATATCAGTCCATAATCGTACATAGCCCCATATAAACCGATCCCGAGATTTGGTTTTGGAACCTCTTGGAGGAGCAAATTTCATCCGAGTGAGTTGAAATTTGGTACATTCTGCTAGTATATGGTCGTTAACAACCATGCCTAACTAGGTCCATATCGGTCTATAGATTTATATGGCCCTCAGATAAATCGATCCCCAATCACACAAAAATTGGTCCATATCAAGTTCATAATTTTATATAGCCCCCATATAAGCGACCCCCATATTTCAATTCTGACTCTCTGCGTACAAAAAGTCCATATCGATTCGTAATTATTTGTAGACTTAACTATACATAACTTTTTTGACTAATATATACCATGTATGGACTAAATCACAATTTAGAAAACGATGTTAAGACGTTTTAAGATACCATAACTCAAGTAATTCGATTGTGGATGACAGTCTTTCGTAGAAGTTTCTACGCAATCCATGGTGGTGGGTACATAAGATTCGGCCTGGCCGAACTTGCGGCCGTATATACTTGTTTTTGTTTAATATAATTATCCCCCGTATGGACTAACTTACAATTTAGAAGACGATGTTAAGGATTTTTTTAAGATACCTTGCCATCGACAAGTGTTACCGCAACCCAAGCAATTCTATTGTGGATGATAGTCTTTAGTAGAAGTTTCTACGCAATCCATGGTGGAGGGTACATAAGATTCGGCCTGGCCGAACTTACGGCCGTATATACTTGTTTTATATAAAAAATATAAGATTTCACTTGTTTTCTGTCATTGTTTTTAAACAGCTGATGCCATTCATTCATATTTTCGTACATGTCCTTGATAAACGAGTTCACTGTTTTCGTTTGGCCCTTCAGGGCTTGGGTCTCCAGTACTAAAACGAAACAAGCCTAATATATGTACTTTATATAGTCGGAAATCGATTTTAGTGACGGTTGAGATTTTCCATTCGAAAAAAAAACTAATAAAGGACCCTTGATGTTAAGGCCCTCTGAGATACATTCCCTTTTGGTGTCACAAGATCATAAATTCATTCGTGCATGAGTTTATGTCTAGTTCATCTCATAAATAACTACATAAGTGTATATGACATTTTTGATTTCTTACGATAAGAGAGCTATAAGAGCAGTTACTCACTCACTCATACAGTCAGTCAGTCATTCATTCGTTCGTTCGTTCAATCAACTAGAGTGAGTGATATTGTCAAATTGTTAATACCATGATATGGGGTAACCTTAAATCTATGCTCTTATCCATACCAACTCGTTTCAATTTTCATATACATACATAGACTATTATTTACATGTATGTGTATTGCAATAAAGATAGATTATATACAGCTTCCCTTGTGTACGTGTTTTTTTTTTTTTTGTTTGCTTCTCTAACATCTTTTACGATTTTAGTGGTGATTGGTCATGGGTGGAAGGGGTGTGTATGTGTATGTGTGAAGGAGTACTGAGACTGCTGTGTCTCTATGATGGGAATTCAGGCAATTTTCACACGCACCAAATAACATTTTCATTCTTTTTATGACACATTCGTTTACATTTTCTGCCTACGGCTTCTATGTTATTTCCTTTCATTTTTTTATTTGCTGAGTTTATCTGTCACCTCCTTATACATCTCAACTCACTCTCTCTCTCCATGTTTGTCTGTAATACTGTTGTTTTATCTCTGTAGAAGTATTTTGAATGTGAACTTGGAATATTAACGTCAGGAAGATAAATATATCTTGGCGTGAAATTAAGTCTACATAACCAAAGGGAAATATACAACTACAAAAAGAAAACAATTATACTTTCTACTTAATATAAATAATATATAATAAATAATTAAATAACACAGTGCAACATAAAAATTCCAAACAAAAAATTACTTATCCCAGCCGAAAGTACTCGATGAGAGGAGGAAAGTAATTTCTGGATTTTGCAAGATGCCATTCGTATTTGATGAGCCTCTATAATTTTGTCGCCAAATTCGATTTTGAGCACTTTTGTGCAATTTTTGCAAAGTTGTAGCTCTTGACTCGGCCTACAAAAATGCCAAATATCCCAACAAAAAGCTTTGGAATTTCTTCTAAATGTACAACTTTAATAAAAGCATTTCCAAAAATGTCCTCCAAAAGATGTACTTTATTTTAACAGCACAGGAAGTTCCTTTGAGGCATTTTTATACCCTTCACCACTACTGTGGCACAGGGTATAATAAGTTTGTGCATTTGTATGTAACGCCAAGAAATAGTGACCATAGACCCATCTTTTAGTATACCGATCGGCTTAGAATTAAATTCTGAGTCGATTTAGCGATGTCCGTCTGCCTGTCTGTCTGTCTGTCTGTCCGTCTGTCTGTATATGTAATTTTGTGCACAAGGTACAATTTAAGTCCGATCGTCCTCAAATTTGGCATAGGGCCGTTTCTTGGGACAGAGACAATCGCTATTGGTTTTGGAAAAATCGGTTCAGATTTAGATATATAAATTTTAAGTAGTTGAGATTGTAACACAAATGTTTGTCTACACAGTTGTGAAGGGTATAATATAGTCGGCTCCGCCCGACTTTAGACTTTACTTACTTATTTAAAACTCGCTATGAAAAAGCGATTTAATAGGTAACTTAAATTTTTTTGTTTTTGTCGGTTTAAAACTGAGTAAGAATTAATAAAATGGTACAAATTATTTAAATTTTGTCGAAAAATTTGCTAAATCCATTCTAAAACAATTGCGAATTTAAACAAGTATATACGGCCTTAAGTTCGGCCAGGCCGAATCTTATGTACCCTCCACCATGGATTGCGTAGAAACTTCTACGAAAGACTGTCATCCACAATCGAATTACTTGGGTCGTGGTATCTTAAAACTTCTTAACATCGTTTTCTAAATTGTGAGTTAGTCCATACGTGGTATATTAGACAAAAAATTTATCTATAGGTAAGTCTACAAATAATTACGAATCGATATGGACTTCTGCGCGGTACGTAGAGAGCTAGAATTGAAATATGGGGGGCTATATACAATTATGAACTTGATATGGACCAATTTTTGTGTGATAGGGGATCGATTTGTCTGAGGGCTATATATAACTATAGATCGATATGGACCTAGTTAGGCATGGTCGTTAACGGCCATATACTAGCACAATGTACCAAATTTCAATTGACTCGCATGAAATTTTCTCCTCCAAGAGGCTCCAAAACCAAATCTCGGGATCGGTTTATATGGGGGCTATATATGGCATGGTTGTTAGATATCATATACTACCACCACGTACCAAATTTCAACCAAATCGGATGAATTGTGCTTCTCCAAAAGGCACCGGAGGTCAAATCTTGGGATCGGTTTGTATATATAATTATGGACTGATATGAACCAATTACTGCATGGTTGTTGGATACCATATACTAACATCACGTACAAAATTTTAACCGAATCTGATGAATTTTGCTTTCCAAGGGGCTCAAATCTGGGGATCGGTATATATAATTATAGACCGATTTCGACCAATTTTCGCATGGGTGTTTGAGGCCATATACTAATACCACGTACCAAATTTCAACTGAATCAGATGAATTTTGGTCTTCCAAGGGGCTCCGGAGGTCAAATTTGGTGATCGGTTTATACGGGTGCTATATATAATTATGGACCGATGTGGACCAATTTTTGCATGGTCATTAGAGACCATATACTAACACCATTTCTATAGAAATAAAATTTTGACAAAATTTTCTATAGATTATTTTTTTGGTAGATTATTATTTTAATTGTGGTAGATTATTTTTGGCGATATGGACCAATTTTTGTGTGATTGGCCATTGGCTATATATAACTGTAGACCAATATGGACCAATTTTTGCGTGGCTGTTAGCCGCCATATATTAGCGCAAAGTACCAAATTTCAACCGAATCGGATGAATTTTGCTACTTCAAGAGGTTCCGGAGGTCAAATCTGGGGATCGATTTATATGGTGGCTATACATAATTATGGACCGATATTGAACAATTTTTGTGTGGTTGTTAGATACCATATACTAACACCACGTACCAAATTTCAACCGGATCGAATTAAATTTGCTCTTCCAAGAGGCTCCGGAGTTCATATCTGGGGATCGGTTTATATGGGGGCTATATATAATTATGAACCGATATAGACAAATTTTTGCTTGGTTGTTAGATACCATATACTAACACCACGTACCAAATTTGAACTGGATCGGATGAATTTTGCTCCTCCAAGAGGCTCCGGAACTCAAATCTGGGGATCGGTTTATATGGGGGCTATATAAATTATGGACCGATATGGGCCAATTTTTGCATGGTAGTTATAGACCACATACTAACACCACATACCAAATTTCAACCGGATCGGATGAATTTTACTCCTCCAAGAGGCTCTGCAAGCCAAATCTGGAGGTCGGTTTATATGGGGACTATACGTAAAAGTGGTCCGATATGGACCATTTGCAATACTATCCGACCTGCATCAATAACAACTACTTATGCCAAGTTTCAAGTCGATAGCTTGTTTCGTTCGGAAGTTAGCGTGATTTCAACAGACGGACGGACATGGATAGATGGACTCAGAATTTCACCACGACCCTGAATATATATACTTTATGGGGTCTTAGAGCAATATTTCGACGTGTTACAAACGGAATCACAAAGTTAATATACCCCCATCCTATGTTGGAGGGTATAAAATTTGACAACATTTTCCATAACAATAAAATTTTTGACAAAATTTTCTATAGAAATAAATCGTTTAAAAAAATTTCAATAGAAATATAATTTTGAAAAAATTTTCTATAGAAATAAAATTATTGGCAAGATTTTCTATAGAAATAAAATTTTAACAGAATTTTCTATAGAAATAAAATTTTGACAAAATTTTCTATAGAAATAAAATTTTGACCAAATTTTCTATAGAAATAAAATTTTGACAACATTTTCTATAGAAATAAAATTATTGACAAAATTTTGTATAGAAATACAATTTTGACAAAATTTTCTATAGAAATAAAATTTTGACCAAATTTTCTATAGAAACAAAATTTTGATAAAATTTTCTATAGAAATAAAATTTTGACAAAATTTTCTATAGAAATAAAATTTTGACCAAATTTTCTATAGAAATAAAATTTTGACAAAATTTTCTATAAAAATAAAATTATTGACAAAATTTTCTATAGAAATAAATCGTTGAAAAAATTTTCTATAGAAATAAAGTTTTGACAAAATTTTCTTTAGAAATAAAATTATTGACAAAATTTTCTATAGAAATAAAATTATTGACAAAATTTTCTATAGAAATAAATCGTTGACAAGATTTTCTATAGAAATAAAATTATTGGCAAGATTTTCTATAGAAATAAAATTTTAACAAAATTTTCTATAGAAATAAAATTTTGACAAAATTTTCTATAGAAATAAAATTATTGCCAAAATTTTCCATAGAAATAAAATTTTAACAAAATTTTCTATAGAAATAAAATTTTGATAAAATTTTCTATAGAAATAAAATTTTGACAAAATTTTCTATAGAAATAAAATTTTGACCAAATTTTCTATAGAAATAAAATTTTGACAAAATTTTCTATAGAAATAAAATTTTGACAATATTGTCTATAGAAATCAGGTCCTCTGATTGGAATTTTTAAGCACTTTAAAGAAGACGGATAAATTGAAATTTTTGAGCAACTTTAAAGAAAAACACCTCGCAAAGATGAAGATGACAAAATTACCTCGAAGAATCACAATGTATTAATAGTGGTCGAAGTGAACAACAATTAAATTCAAAAATTGGTATCATACTCTGTACCCTCCATCTGAAGGTGGAAATGGTACATTGGAAAAAATATTGTCATGAGTACACACTGACCTCTTGTCCTTAAAATATGAAAGCGAGTTTTGCCTAGCATAGAAGTCGCATTTCTCTGATTCAAAATTTTTCTACTTCAAAAAAAAGTCGATATATTTTTCAAGGAAATCAATTGTTACTCAGATTAAGGAAATTCTGGCTAAATATCGGTATCTTTGCATAAGAAAGTTATGTAGCACTGAGGTCAATTTGCAAACAATAAAATTGGAAATAATTCTTCCATATTATTTACATTGTCCCTAAATTTAGTAATTATGTGTTAAATAGTAGTCAGAAATATGTGCAAATGTCTTTAAGGATTTTTGTACGAATTTTTATCAGTATAACGGAAACCAGTGGAGCCCCATCGGATGTATGTTATATTAAGCAAGATACAGATGAATAACACTGAATATTGAATAATAATGATTTTCCTTCTTTTCACTACGCCCATAATTTACAATGAATTTACTTATCAACTTCTTATCTATAAGAATTTTCTCATGGATCAAGTCACAATTGTAGCACCTCCCTTGTATCTTAGTTTAATTACCAGCACTTACGGTTTCTGTGGTTGTAAGTAAAACTGTATTTATAACCAAAATGTGATTACAATTTTTAACATAGCCCCATCGTTAAGATAATTTTTACTATAGTATTAAGTACCACTAAATGAGGGGAGGGAGAGGGAGTTTAAGTAACCACTCCCATATACTCTTATATGATAACTATGGTGTAATGTTTTGCAAAGGGATGAACACAAAGTACTCCATCTGGTATCTATTCAGATGCAATTTTTATGAAAATGCAGAACCAGCGATAAAAAAATCTCTTCAAGAGCTGTCATTATAAAATTTACGTGCACATTAAGTGAACTAATTAATAATACCTTTTTAATAACAAGTGTGTTTGAATGAAAACTCTAGTGCTTGTTTGCCAGCAAAGAAAACTAAAAAGTTTATGTCAGAAACATTTTAATGATTACTGGCAAAAAAAACATTAAAATCATGTTTTCAACATAGTAACATCAGAACAATGATAGCCCAACAACCCAGCAATAAAAGAAACGAAAGTTAAATTTGCCTATGGTTACGAGGGTATGAGGTAAAAATAAAAATATAGAACAAGACTTTTTGTAAACAAGTACATACGACCGTAAGTTCGGCCAGGCCGAATCTTATGTACCCTCCACCATGGATTGCATAGAAACTTTTACTAAAGAATCCACAATCGAATTACTTGGGTTGTGGTATCTTAAAACTTCTTAACACCGTCTTCTCAATTGTAAGTTAGTCCATACGGGGTATATATTAAACAAAAATAAAAAAGACCGATTAAGTACGTATATAATTCAGTTTGACAAAATTTTCTATAGAAATAAAATTTTGGCAAAATTTTCTATAGAAATAAATTTTTGAAAAATTTTTCTATAGAAATAAAATTTTGACAAAACTTTCTATAGCACTAAATTTTGACAATATTTTGTATAGTAATAAAATTTTGACAAAATTTTCTATAGAAATAAAATTTTGAAAAATTTTATATAGAAATAAAAATGTTGACAAAATTTTCTATAGTACTAAAATTTTGTCAAAATTTTCTATAGTAATACAATTTTGATTTTTGATTTTCTATAGAAATAAAATTTATGTAGATTATTTTTGGGGATCGTCTATATATAACCATAGACCGATATGAACCAATTTTGGCATGATTGTTAGCGGCCATATACTAGCACAATGCACCAAATTTCACCACGCACCAAATTTCAACCGAATCGGATGAATTTTGCTCATCCATGAGGCTCCGGAGGTCAAATCTGGGGATCGGTTTATATGGGGGCTATATATAATTATGGACCGATATGGACCAATTTTAGCATGGTTGTTAGAGACCATATAATACCACCACGTACCAAATTTCAACCGGATCGGGCGAATTTTGCTCTTCCAAGGGGCTCCGGAGGTCAAATCTGGGGATCGGTTTATATGGGGGCTACACATGATTATGGACCACTTCCTGCATGGTTGTTAGAGACAATATACTAACACCACGTACTAAATTTTAACCGAATCGGATGAATTTTGCTCATCCATGAAGCTCAAGACGTCAAATCTAGGGATTGGTTTATAAGGGGGCTATATATAATTATGGACCCATGTGGACCAATTTTTGCATGGTTGTTAGAGACCATATACTAACACCATGTACCAAATTTCAGCCGGATCGGGTGAAATTTGCTTCTCTTAGAGGCTCCGCAAACCAAATCCGGGGATCGGTTTATATGGGGGCTATATATAATTATGAACCGATATGGACCAATTTATGCATGGTTGTTAGAGACCATATACCAACACCATGTACCAAATTTCAGCTAGATCGGATGAAATAGTTATGCTTCTCTTAGAGGCCTCGCAAGCCAAATTTGGGGGTCCGTTTATATGGGGGCTATACGTAAAAGTGGACCGATATGGCCCATTGGCAATACCATCCGAACTACATCAATAACAACTACTTGTGCCAAGTTTCAAATCGATAGCTTGTTTCGTTCGGAAGTTAGCGTGATTTCAACAGACGGACGGACGGACGGACATGCTCAGATCGACTCAGAATTTCACCACGACCCAGAATATATATACTTTACGGGGTCTTAGATCAATATTTCGATGTGTTACTAACGGAATGAAAAAGTTAATATACCCCCCATCCTATGGTGAAGGGTATAAAAATATGAAAAAAACTAGTTTTAAAAAAGTGAATTAAAAGAACTTCCTGCGTAGTCAAACTAAAGAACATTTGTGGAAGTGCTTTTAAAGGTGTGCCTTTGAAAGAACTTCCAATTTTTTTTACTGGGCAATTTAATTGTGAATGACCGTCTTTAGTAGAAGTTTCTACGCATTCCATGGTGGAGGGTACATAAGATTCGACCTGGCCGAACTTACAGCCGTATATACTTGTTATTATATCCAAACTCGAATAATGAATTTTGTGTTTATTGAAACTCGAGAGATGTCGACTAAACTAATTTAGATGTTGATCAAAATAGATTTTTTGTAGTGATCAAAATCGACTCGTCACTTCTTAATGAAAATGTTTAATTTGAACAAGTAAGGAAAGTCTAAAGTCGACTATATTATACCCTGCACCACTTTGTAGATCTGAATTTTCGATACCATATCACATCCGTTGGGTGCTATATATAAAGGTTTGTCCCAAATACATACATTTAAATATCACTCGGTCTGGACAGAATTTGATAGACTTCCACAAAATCTATAGACTCAAAATTTAAGTCGGCTAATGCACTATGGTGGAACACAATGTTAGTAAAAAAAATATGGGAAACGTTTAAATCTGAAGCATTTTTAAGGAAAGTTCGAAAAACTTTATTTATGATTTATCGCTCGATATATATGTATTAGAAATTTTGGGAAAGTTAGAGTCATTTTTACAACTTTTCGACCAAGCAGTGGCGATTTTACAAGGAAAATGTTGGTATTTTGACCATTTTTGTCGAAATCAGAAAAACATATATATTGGAGCTATATCTAAATCTGAACCGATTTCAACCAAATTTGGCGAGCATAGCAACAATGCTTATTCTACTCCCTGTGCAAAATGTCAACTAAATCGGAGTTAAAAATTGGCCTCTGTGGTCATATGAGTGTAAATCGAGCGAAAGCTATATATGGGAGCTATATCTAAATCTGAACCGATTTCAACCAAATTTGGCGAGCATAGCAACAATGCTTATTCTACTCCCTGTGCAAAATGTCAACTAAATCGGAGTTAAAGTTGGCCTCTGTGGTCATATGAGTGTAAATCGGCCGAAAGCTATATATGGGAGATATATCCAAATCTGAACCGATTTCAACCAAATTTTGCACACATAGCTACAATACCAATTCTACTCCCTGTGCAAAATTTCAACTAAATCGGAGCAAAAATTAGCCTCTGTGGTCATATGAGTGTAAATCGGGCGAAAGCTATATATGGAAGCTATATCTAAATCTGAACCGATTTCTTCCAAAATCAATAGTGATCTATTCTGAGCCAAAACACATACTTGTGCCAAATTTGAAGTCGATTGGACTAAAACTGCGACCTAGACTTTGATTACAAAAATGTGTTCACGGACAGACGGACATCGCTATATCGACTCAAGAGCCCACCCTGAGCATTTTTGCCAAAGACACCATGTGTCTATCTCGTCTCCTTCTTGGTGTTGCAAACATATGCACTAACTTATAATACCCTGTTCCACAGTGTGGAGCAGGGTATAAAAATCGACATTCATGATTATAGAAAATTTTGAGAAGTCAAACAAGTGGCCTCCTTTCTATAGCCGAGCCTGAAGGACATTTTACATGGTGGTGAAATTACGAAAATAAGTTTTGAAGCGCTTATAAATATCTCAAGTATTGCGGAGAGTGGATACACTAGTAGCAAAAGCTTCGTTATATTAACAAAATATGTCACTAAATATAACGAAAAAAAAAAACAATTTTGTTTTAACCAACGAAAATTTTCGTACTACGAACGAATATTTTAATTATCTTTATGAAAATGTTTCGTTGGGTCAATGGATAATTTTCGTTGGCTTAATTTTAAAGAACTTTTTTATGTAAAACATGGTGGTGTTTCATCGAAACTGGGATTGAACCCATGCGCCACAGTAGTTTCCAATATGAAAGTTACTTTGAAATTGTTTGAAAGGTGATGGTCTTAATTCGTTTGCTATTTGCTGATTATGTATATTCACATCTGCAACATTTCAGTAGAATCCTTAAGCTACGAAATTTTTAGATTATTTCCTCCAAAATTCAGACATAGCATTTCTGCTGGGACATCTGTCGATATTCTAGGAATATAAGACAAAAGACCTACTCATGGTTTGGTGTTCGAGAAGTGGTGGGGAAGGGGGTCTGGTCGTAACTGAGATTGTTAAATAATAGTTAGTTTTGGTGAAAAACAATGGTAAACTTTTTCCATTTTACACACATTGGCACTATTTGGGATAATGACAAGTGGTGTTGAGCAACCTTCCATAGCCAGCCCCATACGATGTATGAATATGTATTAAAGATATATTCAAGTGTATAAATGAACGTTGCTGTTGGTTGTGTATGAATATGTATGTATGCATTTATACAACTGCCATATAATGTAATTACACTTCAAACATCCTCCCATAAAGTATGGCATTTAACTCTCTCTCTCCCTGTTTCTCTCAAATCATTTACCAAGGTGGATAGTTAGGTAGGCTGACGACTCTGTGTATTACTCTTTGAGTAAAGGTAGCTTGTACACACACACATACTAAAAAGACTGTAATTAAAACCCATTTCAATGTAGAGGAAAATAATATAATAACAGGTATGTTTTATGTACAGCCTTAGGCTGTAAGATAAAGTCTTATTTCAGATTTATATTGTATTTAGACATTGTTGGCAAAGTTGGGGGAAACTAGAAACAGATAAATTGGTGTTTACATTTTTCAACAATATTTGTAAAATTTAACAAAATTTCTTTACGAATATTTCTCTTTGTAATAGCAAATTGTTTTTTCTTTTTTTTTCAAAAAATACATATAAAAGAAAAACAGATTAGAATACATTTATTTACAAATTTAATATACATAAATTAGGTTTTAAAAATTTATTAAACAGAAATAATATTTTGCAAAAATTTTCTAATAGTCCACAAATAATGCCAAATTCGAACTTGCACACAAATCTCTTCAATTGAAGGTTCCTTTTTGGTAGTAGATAGGTGCTCAGAAAGTTAAATCGATCGTTCAAATGTCTTAAAGACTGCATTGCAGCACTGGACAGACAAACGGCAACAGGCCTCAGAACCCGTCAACCAAGAATGGCTTAAAGGTTCTTTGCTTCATTTCTCTGCACAATTGTCACCAAAAACTTCGGATCATCAGATCCGTTAGACTTTAGCTCATAAGACATTTTGGAGAATAAGGTGGGCACTAAAAACTTCCAAAGTGGCATTCATCTCAAAATAACATTTCACCAGCAGTGGGTCAAAATACAGTAGAGCCACTGTGCTGGATACCTGGACATTATGCAATAAATAGTAGACAATGAAAATATAGATGTGCTGGCTAAAGAGGGCACACGTGGACCAAGTAAAGTCATTACGCACTTTTTTCCTTCGATATCTTTGTAGTTTTACAGAGTCAATATCAAATACGCCTTCTTGTAGGTCTAAGATAACACAAGATTCCATATTATCAGAATATAAAGCAGCACTAAATTGTAAAGCGAATCAAAATCGGAGTCTCCGGCATAAAAAAATGGAAAAATGTCTATAATTGAGCTAGATATATAGAATTTAGAATTGATATTAACCATATTTCACAAAACTACGAAATATAGATTCTAGTTTCTGGCAGTTTGCGTGTTCTAGGCCAACTATAATCTACCAAAATTGGGAGAAAATTTTACCAAAAAAACAAAAAATATTTTTTCCCAGAATTTTATTTCTATAGAATATTTTGTCAAAATTTTATTTTTACAGAAACTTTTGTCAAAATTTTATTTCTATAAAACATTTTGTCAAAATTTTATTTCTATAAAATATTTTGCTAAAAATTTATTTCTATAGAATTTTTTTTGGCAAAATGCTATTTATGTAGAAAATTTTTTCAAAATTTTATTTCCATAGAAAATTTTGTAAAAATTTTATTTCTATAGAAAATTTTGTAAAAATGTTATTTCTATAGAAAATTTTGTCAAAATTTTATTCTATAGACAATTTCTATATACAATTTTGTCAAAATTTTATTTCTATAGAATATTTTGTCAAAATTTTATCTCTTCAGAAACTTTTGTCAAAATTTTATTTCTATAGAACATTTTGTCAAAATTTTATTTCTATAGAATTTTTTGTCAAAATTGTATTTCTATAGAAAATTTTGTCAAAATTTTATTTCTATAGAAAATTTTGTCAAAATTTTATTTCTATAGAAAATTTTGTCAAAATTTTATTTCTATAGAAAATTTTGTCAAAATTTTGTTTCTATAGAAAATTTGGTCAATATCTTATTTCTATAGAAAATTTTGTCAAAATTTTATTTCTATAAAAAATTTTGTCAAAATTTTATTTCTAAAAAAATGTTGTGAAAATTTTATTACTTTAGAAATTGTGTCAAAATTTTATTTCTATAGAAAATTTTGTCAAAATTTTATTTTTATTGAAAATTTTGTCAAAATTTTATTTCTATAGAAAATTTTGTCAAAACTTTATTTCTATAGAAAATTTTGTCAAAATTTTATTTCTATAGAAACTTTTGTCAAAATTTTATTTCTAAAGAAAATTTTGTCAAAATTTTATTTCTATAGAAAATTTTGTCAAAATTTTGTTTCTATAGAAAATTTGGTCAATATCTTATTTCTATAGAAAATTTTGTCAAAATTTTATTTCTATAAAAAATTTTGTCAAAATTTTATTTCTATAAAAAATTTTGTCAAAATTTTATTTCTAAAAAAAATGTTGTGAAAATTTTATTACTATAGAAATTGTGTCAAAATTTTATTTCTATAGACAATTTTGTCAACAATTTATTTCTATAGGCAATTTTGTCAACAATTTATTTCTAAAGACAATTTTGTAAAAAATTTATTTCTATAGGAAATTCGGTCAAGATTTTATTTCTATTGAAAATTTTGTAAAAATTTTATTTCTATAGAATTTTTTTTTCAAAATTTTGTCTCTATCGAAAACTTTGTAAAAATTTTATTTCTATAGAAAATTTTGTCAAAATTTTATTTCTATTGAAAATTTTGTCAAAGTTTTATTTCTATAGAAAATTTTGTCAAAACTTTATTTCTATAGAAAATTTTGTCAAAATTTTATTTCTATAGTAAATTTTGTACAAATTTTATTTCTATAGGAAATTTTGTATAAATTTTATTTCTATAGAAATTTTTGTCAAAATTTTATTTCTATAGAAAATTTGGTCAAAATCTTATTTCTAAAGAAAATTTTGTCAAAATTTTATTTCTATAGAAAATTTGGTCAAAATCTTATTTCTAAAGAAAATTTTGTCAAAATTTTATTTCTATAGAAAATTTTGTCAAAATTTTATTTCTATAGAAAGCTTTGTCAACATTTTGTTTCTATAGAAAATTTGGTCAAAATCTTAATTCTATAGAAAATTTTGCCAAAATTTTATTTTTATAGAAAATTTTGCCAAAATTTTATTTTTATAGAAAATTTTGCCAAAATTTTATTTTTATAGAAAATTTTGTCAAAATTTTATTTCTAAAGAAAATTTTGTCAAAATTTTATTTCTAAAGAAAATTTTGTCAAAATTTTATTTCTAAAGAAAATTTTGTCAACATTTTATTTCTAAAGAAAATTTTGTCAAAATTTTATTACTATAAAATGTGTCAAAATTTTGTTTCTATAGACAATTTTGTCAACAATTTATTTCTATAGGCAATTTTGTCAACAATTTATTTCTATAGACAATTTTGTAATAATTTTACTTCTATAGAAAATTTTTTCAAAATTTTATTTCTATAGAATGTTTTATTTTCAAAATTTTATTTCTATAGAAAATTTTGTCAAAATTTCATTTCTATAAAAAAATTTTGTAAAAAATTTATTTCTATAGAAAATTCTGTCAAAATTTTATTTCAATGGAAAATTTGGTCAAAATCTATAGAAAATTTCTATAGAAAATTTTGTCAAAATTTTATTTCTTTAGAAACTTTTGTGAAAATTTTATTTCTATAGAAACTTTTGTGAAAATGTTATTTCTGTAGAAAATTTTTTTCAAAATTTTATTTTTATAGAAAATTTTGTCAAAATTTTATTTCTAAAGAAAATTTTGTCAAAATTTTGTTACTATAGAAAATTGTGTCAAAATTTTATTTCTATAGAAAATTTTGTCAGAAATTTTATTTCTATAGCAAATTTTGTCAGAAATTTGATTCTATACAAAATTTTGTCAAAACTGTATTTCTATAAAAACTTTTGTCAAAATTTTATTTCTATAGAAAATAAACATTTTATTTCTATGGACAATTTTGTCCACAATTTATTTCTATAGCCAATTTAGTCAAAATTTTATTTCTAAACAATATTTTATCAAAATTTTAGTTTTATTGAAAATATTGTCAAAATTTCATTTTTATATAAGATTGTGTCAAGATTTTATTTCTTAGTTAATTTTGCCAAAATTTTTTTTTCTATAGGAAATTTTACTTCTATAGAACATTTTTTTCAAAAGTTTATGTCTATAGAAAATTTATGAAGTACCTTCCTGCAAAATCTGAAAAACGTCAAAAACTCTAGAATTCCACCAACTGTGGCAACCGTGGTTCTAGGTGCTACACGTATACCAACAGCTTCGAGATCCTTGTGGATTTGTAAGGTTCTTCTTGACCTTGCAAACGAATTTCATTTGTAGTTCCAAAAACTATTATGTTCATCCATTTCGATTGGATATTGGCGGCATTCTATATTTGAGTTCAAGTTAAGAAACACACAGACATTTATTGGAACAAATCCAGTAATAATAACAATAAGTTTTATCAATGATATATACTCCATTACTGTTTAAGACCTCCTCCCATTTCCTCGAAGAATTTGTTGATGCCGTTTCGCAAAAAATTTACCAACCTAGTGTAAAAGAAGTTGTTGAGCTAATTTTTAGGACCTTTCGAGGGTAATGCAGTAAGTGCAAGATCCGGATGGAATGGTGGATGCTGACGAATCGGAGTTTCTTCAGCATTCTCTCCGGATTGGGTTATTACAGGGCTGTTTTAAAAAACTAACAGATACCAAAAATTCTGATTTTTCATTGTATATATTTTATTACTGAGCCTGAAGAATGTTGGACAAATCAGAAAAACATTACAATACATTTTTAAAGGGGGAAGAGCTCTTTCGAATTAATACAATTTGCTGAACATCAACAAAAAAAATGCAAAATATAAAAAAATACGAATCGACCAATAAAAATTTCCTAAATTAGTAAAATTAATTAATAACCATGCCATGTTATATTCTCCATCAATCTCAATTCATTGACCCATATGCTGTATATCACCTTAGGTGTGAGCTTCAATGTTGGCCCCTGCATTTATCTGCGAATGTGTGGTGATGGTTGTTTTGTTGTTGTTTTTTTTTTTTCTCATAAAAACCACATGAATATGTAACACATTAAAATGCTACATGCCGTGCGCCACTCCATGCTGTTGTCGCTGATTTTCTGGGCGTGCAATTAAATTAAGACTTCACAAAATGGCATACACAAACACCAAAGCGGCAGGTTTTACATCAAATGGAAGGTTTGTCGTTAAGTAGGCTGGTAGCTACTTGACGTTTTCCCTCAACCAGCCGGGGAAAAAATAAAAAAATTTCTTTCTTTTGATTTCAACCATGGAAAATTGCTGAAAAATACAAGCCAGAAACATTCATAATACGTGTGTCATTCACGCATCTTGGGTGGGACTCGAAAAATTTCCATTGATAAAAGTGGAGGCGATGGTGGTGGTCGTGAGCACGTCAAAAGCATAAGTAAGTAGTAACTACCTTGATATCTGTTTATGACACTCTAATAAGGCACATTTATGGTTATGCTGATTATGGTGGGGATGCCCAACCATGTTCTCATTCCACTTTATTTCGTTTTTCCAACTAAATCCATATCTAACCACTGCACATTCAGTGGCATGTCTAATCATAAGATTAAGAAGATTTTTACAGGAACACACATACTTACGCACTCTCGGAAAAGTTTTTCTAAAGTACTGAAAATTATATCAAGGTCTTCCTCCCTAAATCGTTACAAAGATACAAACCCTATGTTGTCCCACTATAACTCTGACACGTTGCTGTCATTTTGAGAAGTGTTACGGCGATGATATTCCTCTTCATATCTGTAATGAAAGGCAATAGAATAACTTGGCAGTAAAATCACTATTAATTATAATTTTATAAATTTTATAATTTAAATCATGTTATAGACAAATTAAGATTCTCATTAAAGTTTTATTAATGATAAAAGGGGTAGACAACTATTCTGGGTGGCAGTAGCTCTCCTAGCTACAAATTAATAAAATACAATAGGTTAAGACAAAACAATTCATTAATAATAGCAACTACACCATAAAAATTAATTTATTATCTCGGAAACTAAATTTGTGTTGTTGTTAAAGTTGTTTCTTTCAAGCCAAATAAAGGTTGTTGGCAACGAGAACCATAAATAAACAAGTAGGGAATGTCTAAAGTCAGGCGGGGCCGACAGCACCTGCAATATTTTCGATACCATCACAAAACCTTCAAATTTGTTGAAAGGTTTATGTTCTCATATTTTAAAGGTTTAAAGGTTTATGTTCTCATATTTTATTTAAATCTGAACTGATTTGCAAATTTTTTTTTTTGACTTCTTGGAAAATCTCTAGACTTCACATTTAAATCGGCTGGGGCGGAACATAATTTTAGTAATCAAGTATTGGAAGTATTGACATCAAATTTTCACGTACATTGGAGTAAAACTATGGCTTTTAGAGCCATATAAGTGTATATCGGGCGAAATATAAATATGGGAGCTATATCTAAATCTGAACCGATTTCAAACAAAATTTAGCACGCATAGTAAGATTGTTAATTCTACTTTTTGCGCACAATTTAAAATAAATCAGGGGAAAACTCTGGTTTCTGGGGCTATATGAGTAAGTCAATAAGGTTATATTCTGATGAAAAAAACATACTTGTGCCCAATTTGAAGTCGATTGGACTAAAGCTGTGACCTAGACATTGATCACAAAAATGTGTTCACAGATAGACAGGAGGACATGACTCGATCGACTCAGGAACACACCCTGATCATTATTGCCAAAGTCAATGTGTCTATCTCGTCTCCTTGTGGGAGTTGTAAACGTCTTATAATACCCTGTCTCACAGTGTGGCGCAGGGTATGGAAAGATTTTTTTTTTTGTGCAAAATCAGTTTCAAAGTTTTTTAAATATTTACTAATTATATATTGTTTTTATAAAGGGTGATTCTTTTGAGGTTAGGATTTTCATGCATTAGTATTTGACAGATCACGTGGGATTTCAGACATGGTGTCAAAGAGAAAGATGCTCAGTATGCTTTGACATTTCATCATGAATAGACTTACGATCTGCCACAACGTCGAATTTTCAGTGAATGGGCCCTAGAAAAGTTGGCAGAAAATCCGCTTTTTTATCGACAAATTTTGTTCAGCGATGAGGCTCATTTCTGGTTGAATGGCTACGTAAATAAGCAAAATTGCCGCATTTGGAGTGAAGAGCAACCAGAAGCCGTTCAAGAACTGCCCATGCATCCCGAAAAATGCACTGTTTGGTGTGGTTTGTACGCTGGTGGAATCATTGGACCGTATTTTTTCAAAGATGCTGTTGGACGCAACGTTACGGTGAATGGCGATCGCTATCGTTCGATGCTAACAAACTTTTTGTTGCCAAAAATGGAAGAACTGAACTTGGTTGACATGTGGTTTCAACAAGATGGCGCTACATGCCACACAGCTCGCGATTCTATGGCCATTTTGAGGGAAAACTTCGGAGAACAATTCATCTCAAGAAATGGACCGGTAAGTTGGCCACCAAGATCATGCGATTTGACGCCTTTAGACTATTTTTTGTGGGGCTACGTCAAGTCTAAAGTCTACAGAAATAAGCCAGCAACTATTCCAGCTTTGGAAGACAACATTTCCGAAGAAATTCGGGCTATTCCGGCCGAAATGCTCGAAAAAGTTGCCCAAAATTGGACTTTCCGAATGGACCACCTAAGACGCAGCCGCGGTCAACATTTAAATGAAATTATCTTCAAAAAGTAAATGTCATGGACCAATCTAACGTTTCAAATAAAGAACCGATGAGATTTTGCAAATTTTATGCGTTTTTTTTAAAAAAAAAGTTATCAAGCTCTTAACAAATCACCCTTTATAATAATTACAAAATAATAAAATAACTTTATTTACTGAATTCAAATTAAAACAAAAATTTAAATACCTAAATTAGACAAAATTTTCTATAAAAATAAATAATTGAAAAATATTTCTGTAGAAATAAAATTTTCATAAAATTTTCTATAAAAATACAATTTTTGACAAAATTTTCTATAGAAATAAAATTTTCACAAAATTTTCTGTATAAATAACAGACAAAATTATCTATAGAAATAAAATTATGAAAACAATTTCTGTAGCATTAACATTTTGACCATATTTTCTACAGAAACAAAATTTTATATAGAAATAAAATATTTACAATATTTTCTATAGAATTGAAATATTGACAAGATTTTCGATAGAAATAAAAATTTGGCACAATTTCCAATAGAAATAAAATTTAGACAAATTTTTATTATGAAATAAAATTTTCACAAAATTTTCTATAGAAATTTTCGCAAAAATTTGCTAAAAATAAAATGTTGACAAAATTTGCTATATAAGAAAAAATTTGGTAAAATTTTCGATAGAAATAAAATTCATTTTGTTGTTTTTGATTTCAGCTTAAAACCATGTACTGACTAAACTACATGTGTAGCTTAACCAACAGAGGAAAAGAATGTTTGTCAAATTCATTTGGGCAAAGCCCTATAGACTGAATGATGGTTGGATGAATGCAAGTTACGGAATTACCAAATTCCTCATCAGCATCTTATACTTGAAGCAAAACTATCAACCAATTATCATAATAAATTCGGGCAGTTCACTAAACCCGAATTGAACCACACTTGAACCTTCTGAAAGAAGGTTTATGATAGCCGGCCTTTACCGAAATAAATTTGTACAAGACGGACATAGATAGATCGACTCAGAGCCTCACCATTGTCAACTACAAAATAATAAAATCACTTTATTTATTAAATTAAAATTTGACAAAATTTTCTATAGAAATAAAATTTTGACAAAATTTTCTATAGAAATAAAATTTTGACAAAATTTTCTATAGAAATAAAATTTTGACAAAATTTTTTATAGAAATGAAACTTTGACAAAATTTTCTATAGAAGTAAAATTTTCTATGGAAATAAAATTTTGACAAAATTTTCTATTGAAATAAAATTTTGACAAAATTTTCTATAGAAATAAAATTTTGACAAAATTTTCTATAGAAATGAAATGTTGACAAAAATTTCTATAGTAAAAAACAAGTAAGGAAAGTCTAAAGTCGGGCGGGGCCGACTATATTATACCCTTCACCACTTTGTAAGTCCACATTTTTGATACCATATCAAATCCGTCCAATGTGTTGGATGCTATATGAATCCATACACATATATTCTGTATATCAGAGCAGATCTACAGAGTTCTGCATTACTTATAGATTTTACATTTAAGTCGGCTAATGCGCTGAGGTGGAACACAATGTTAGTAAAAAATATAGGAAACATTTATATGAACCAATTTTGAGGCAACTTCGCAAAAGTGTATTTATGGTTTATCGGTCGACAGATGTGTATTAGAGTAATAGAAAAATGTGAGTCATTTTGAAAAGTTTTCGACTTAGCAGTGGCGATTTGATAAGGAAAATGTTGGTATTTCGGCCAATTTTGCCTAAATAGGAAAAACATATATATGGAAAATTTCACATGCATAGTTACTTTGTGGAATCTACTCCCTGTGCAAAATTTCACGTAAATCGGATTACAAATTTGACCTCATATGACGGAAAATCGGGCGAAAGATATATATGGGAGCTATATCAAAATCTGAACCGACTTCAACCAAAATAAACACGCATATGCAGAACCTTAATTCTACTCCCTGTGCAAAGTTTCAAGTTCAATTCTACTCCCTCTGCAAAATTTCACGTAAATCAGTGTAGCACTTTTGCCTCTGTGGGCATATTAGTCCAAATCGGGCGAATGCAATATATGGGAGCTATATCTAAATCTGAACCGACTTCAACTAAATTTTGCACACTTATGTTAACGATGCTATTAAACGTACTTGTTGTGCAAAATTTGAAGCAAATCAGGGCAAAACTCTGGCTTTTGGGGCCATATAAGTCCAAATCGGACGAAAGATATATAGGGGAGCTATATCTAAATCTGAACCGATTTCAACTAAATTTGGCACAATTAACGATACTATTAAACGTAGTCGTTGTGCAAAATTTGAAGCAAATCAGGGCAAAACTCCCGCTTTTGGGGCCATATAAGTCCAAATCGGGCGAAAGATATACATGGGAGCTATATATAAATCTGAACCGATTTAACTGATATTTGGTAGTTTTTACGGGACTGGCAAAACATTCAGATGTACAAAATTTGAAGAACGTCGGTTCATAAATACGAGAATTATGATCAAATCGGTAATAACTATATATGGCAGCTATATCTAAATCTGAACCGATTTTTTCCAAAATCAATAGCGATTGTCTTCGACCCGGAGAAAGACGTTATGTCAAATTTGAGGACGATCGGACTTAAACTGCGACCTGTACTTTGTGCACAAAATTACATATACAGACAGACGGACGGACAGACAGACAGACAGACAGACGGACATTGCTAAATCGACTCAGAATTTAATTCTACGCCGATCGGTACACTAAAAGATGGGTCTATGACAATTATTTCTTGGCGTTACATACAAATGCACAAACTTATTATACCCTGTAACACAGTAGTGGTGAAGGGTATAAAAATCTTGACAAAATTTTCTATAGAAATAAAATCTTCACAAAATTTCCTATAGAAATAACATTTTACAAAAATTTCTATGGAAATAAAATTTTGACAAAATTTTCTACAGAAATAAAATTTTGGCTCAATTTTCAATAGAAATAAAATTTTGACAAAATTTAGTATAAATATAAAATTTTGACAAAATTTTCTATAGAAATAAAATCTTGACAAAATTTTGTATAGAAATAAAATTTTTGCTCAATTTTCGATAGAAATAAAAAATTTACAAAATTTTCTATAGTTATAAAATTTTGACAAAATTTTCTATAGAAATAAAATCTTATCAAAATTTTCAATAGAAATAAAATATTCATAAAATTTTCTAGAAAAATAAAATTTTGGCCAAAATTTCTATAGAAATAAAATTTTGACAAAATTTTCTGAAGAAATGAAATTTTGACAAAATTTTCTATAGAAATAAAATTTTGGCTCAATTTTCAATAAAAATAAAAAATTGACAAAATTTTCTATAGATATAAAATTTTGACAAAATTTTCCATAGATATAAAATTTTGACAAAATTTTCTATAGATATAAAATTTTGACAAAATTTTCTATAGAAATAAAATCGTGACAAAATTTTCTATAGAAATAAAATTTTGACAAAATTTTCTGAAGAACTAAAATTGTGACAAAATTTTCTATAGAAATAAAATTTTGGCTCAATTTTCAATAGAAATAAAAATTTGGCAACATTCTCTATAGAATTAAAATTTTGACAAAATTTTCTATCTAAATAAAATCTTCACAAAATTTTCTATAGAAATAACATATTGACTAAAATTTCTATAGAAATAAAATTTTGACAACATTTTCTGAGGAAATAAAATTTTGACAAAATTTTCTGAAGAAATAAAATTTTGACAAAATTTTCTATTGAAATAAAATTGTGGCTCAGTTTTCAATAGAAATAAAAAATTTACAAAATTTTCTATAGATATAAAATTACGACAAAAATTTCTATAGAATTAAAATTTTGACCAAATTTTCTATAGAAATAAAATCTTGGCAAAATTTTCTATAGAAATAACATTTGACAACAATTTCTAAAGAAATACAATTTTGACAAAATTTTCAGAAGAAATAACATTTTGACAATAATTTATATTGAAATAAAATTTTGGCTCAATTTTCAATAGTAATAAAAAATTGACAAAATTTAGTATATATGTAAAATTTTTACAAAATTTTCTATAGAAAGAAATCTTGACAAAATTTTCTATAGAAAAAAAATCTTCACAAAATTTTCTATAGAAATAACATTTTGACAAAAATTTCTATAGAAATATAGAAATGACAAAATTTTCCGAAGAAATAAAATTTTGACAAAATTTTCTGAAGAAATAAACTTTTGACAAAATTTTCTATAGAAATAAAATTTTGGCTCGATTGTCAATAGAAATAAAAAAATTGACAAAATGTTCTATATATATAAAATTTTGACAAAAATTTCTATAGAAATAAAATTTTGACAAAAATTTCAATAGAAAAAAAAATTGACAAAATTTTCTATAGAAATAAAATCTTCACAAAATTTTCTATAGAAATAACATTTAAACAATATTTTCTATAGAAATAAAATTTTGACAAAATTTTGTATAGAAGTAAAATTTTGACAAAAATTGTTTTATGGAAATAAAATTTTGACAAAATTTTCTATTGAAATAAAATGTTGACTAAATTTTCTATACAAATAAAATTTTTTTCATTCGTTTTGTTTTGTTATTGTTGGTTTTTGTTCTTTAATCATTGTTGTTGTTTTTTTGATTTCAGCTTAAAACCATACATTGACTAAACTACAGGTGTAGCTTAACCAACAGAGGAAAAGAATGTTTGTCAAATTTATTTGGGCAAAGCTCTATAGACTTGAAGATGGTTGGAAGGACGCAGGTTTCGGAATTACCACATTCCTCAGCAGCATCCTTAATTTAAGTTGAAATCAAAAAAACAACAACAATGATTAAAGAACAAAAACCAACAATAACAAAACAAAACGAATGAAAGAAAGAAGAGGAAGCACGCTGAAAATAAAACCCAACCAACTTCATTCAAATCGATGATTTGATGGTGGCAAAGGAAAAGAGAGATGTTTGTACGGATTTATTTCGGCATAAGCCGGCTATCAATGTAAAGCCTTTTTTCGGAGGGTTCAAGTGTGGTTCACTTTGGGTTTAATGAACTGCCTGAATTTATTTTGATAATTGGTTGATAGTTTTACTGCAAGTAGAGGAATGTGGTAATTCCGAAACGTGCGTCCATCCAACCATCTTGCAGTATATAGAGCTTTGCCCTAATAAATTTGGCAAACATTATTTTCCTCTGTTGGTTAAGCTACACCTGTAGTTTAGTCAATGTATGGTTTTAAGCTGAAATCAAAAAAACAACAACAATGACGAAATAAAATTTTGTCACAAAATTTTCTATAGAAATAAAATTTTGACAAAATTTTCTATAGAAATAAAATTTTGTCTCAATTTTCAAAATTTTGACAAAATTTAGTATAAATATAAAATTTTTTTAGTATAAATATAAAATTTTGATATAGAAATAAAATCTTGACAAAATCTTCTATAGAAATAAAGTCTTACCAAAATTTTCTATAGAAATAAAATTTTCTAGAAAAATAAAATTTTGGCAAAAATTTCTATAGAAATAAAATTTTGACAAAATTTTCTGAAGAAATAAAATTTTGACAAAATTTTCTATAGAAATAAAATTTTGGCTCAATTTTCAATAAAAATAAAAAATTGACAAAATTTTCTATAGAAATAAATTTTTGATAAAATTTTTTATAGAATTAAAACTTTGACAAAATTTTCGATAGAAATAAAATCTTGACAAAATTTTCTATAGAAATAAAATTTTGACAACAATTTCTATAGAAATAAAATGTTGGCAAAATTTTCTGAAGAAATAAAATTTTGACAAAATTTTCTATAGAAATAAAATTTTGGCTCAATTTTCAATAAAAATAAAAAATTGACAAAATTTTCTATAGAAATAAATTTTTGATAAAATTTTTTATAGAATTAAAACTTTGACAAAATTTTCGATAGAAATAAAATCTTGACAAAATTTTCTATAGAAATAAAATTTTGACAACAATTTCTATAGAAATAAAATGTTGGCAAAATTTTCTGAAGAAATAAAATTTTGACAAAAATTTCTATTGAAATAAAATTTTGGCTCAATTTTCAATAGTAATAAAAGATTGACATAAATTTAGTATAGATATAAAATTTTGACAAGATTTTCTTGCAGTCTATAGGGCTTTGCCCAAATAAATTTGACAAGCATACTTTTCCTCTGTTGGTTAAGCTACACTTGTAGTTTTGTCAATGCATGGCTTTAAGCTGATATCAAAAACAACAATAAAAATTTAGTATAGATATAACATTTTGACAAAATTTTCTATAGGACTAAAACTGTGACAAAAATTTTTTACGGAAATAAAATTTTGATAAACTTATCTATGGAAATAAAATTTTGACTGAATTTTTTTTTTTATAGAAATAAAATTTTTCAAAATTTTCTGTGGAAATAAAATTTTGACAATTTTTTCTAAAGAAATAAAATGTTGACAAAATCTTCTAAAGGAATAAAATTTTGACAAAATTTTCCATAGAAATAAAATGTTGACAAAATTTTCTATAGAAATAAAATGTTAAAACAACTTCCATAAAAATAAAATTTTAACAAAGATTTCTTGAAGCCCAAGAAATAAAATTGGGAGTTTGGTCTATAGAAAAACTATGCACCGATATAGCCATGTTCGAGTTTAACCTGCTGGGAAACAAAAAACGAATCGGTGTCAAAGGAATATAGCGTCATTATTGGACTTTGTGTGTGATTACAGAAAAATACCCTCTTCTTTAAGTGTGGATACTTAAGATTCCGTCTGACCGAACTTACGACCGTATATACCTGTTTCTTTTGACATGCCGTCATTTCAATTGTTCATTTATCCTACTTACCTACTAATTTATTTTTCACATAACGTAAATTATAGGTATTAAAGTGAAATTCCATTTACATTGAAATCAGTAAGGTTGTACCATTTCAATTTCTCTATACCATGGAGTGCCTTCGTTTCATCAGAAATGGATGCTTAAAGTGATATGTAGTGTTCTTGCAAAAAGGAATTTTTATCTTCTCAGCGTAAGCTTTAAGCCATCTCGAGTATGCTCATTGTATCTGATTCGGTGTCCTTGTTATCGCAAGCAAGTTTACTTGTTTGGTTGTTAGGTCGTAACAACGTGTCTTTAGTTCCACTTAAAGTCTTAAACTTATAACGAAAGAAAGCGAATATCTAATCAGTTAAACACGAAGGTATGTAAGGATTAAGGCCTCCACCACATGCAAACATGTATGAAAACATAGATACGTGAGTAAATTTATTTTTTACATGTGCGTTTGTATGTGTCTTGATGATGGTAAGCCTCCGCCCTGGTAGATAAGAAAAAATATTTTTGTTAGTGTGTGTGTGTGCGTGTATGTTAGTGATGAAAAAGAGAGTACGAATGTATGTCGACATGAATCTTATGCTATTATTTAAATTTGTTCTTACTGTTGTTGTTGTTTTTCTTTTAAATCTTAAATACCTTAACCTGTTTGAGTTGAGACTAAATAAAGCTGGCCTAAATGAGATGCCTGCTCCACATAGATTGTGAAAAACAATGGAAGAATATGTGTACATTTATGGAATCATATATTTTTGCTGTTAAGCGTTAGCACAGCACAAATTTTTATTTATTCTTACTAATTTATTATTATTTCTGTATGTTTTCATCATGTAAAATAAAATTCATAAACTTGGTACAATTCAAAATTTAAATTTAAAATTCAAAAATTTTCAATTCAAAATTTAAAGTCGGCTTGATCATTGCTCTGATAATAAGAATTAAATAATTCTGAAAACATATCTTTACATTGATATGAGGTCAATTTGTCCTACAAAATAGGAAACGCATCTTCGGTATTATTTTTGATCGTCTTTAAAATCTAAAACGCTATCAAAAATAGGAAATGCCTTTAAAGTCAGTTTTTAAAGGAGGCCTTTAATTGAAATATTACTTAATTTGAACTTGAAATCTAGTCTGGATATGAAAACATATCCAGGCTCGGGTTCAATCCCTGCTTCACAGTAAGCCCAAAAATTAAAAAAAAAATGACTGCCCAGAAAGTTTTTTACAAAAATTCCTAAAGAAGTAAGAAATTAATGTATTACCCAAATTTATTGTGATAATTGGCTGATAGTTTCACTGCAAGTAGAGGATGCTGATGGGGAATGTGGTATGTCCCTAACGGCCGGCCATCCAACCATCTTGCAGTCTATAGGGCTTTGCTCAAATAAATTTGACAAATATTATTTTCTTCGGTTGCTTAAGCTACACTTGTAGTTTAGTTAACGCATGGCTTTAAGCAGAAATCAAAACAACAACAATGAAAACATAAAATTTCCAAAATTTTCGCAGCAAATAAAGTTTTGACAAAATTTTCTATAGAAAACAAATTTGACAAAATTTCCTATAGAAAAAAAATTTGACAAAATTTCCTATGGCAATACAATTTTTCAAAAACATTCTATAAAAAAAAACATGTAAGGAAAGTCTAATGTCGGGCGGAGCCGACTATATCATACCCTGCACCACTTTGTAGATCCAACTTTTCGATACCGTACCACATCCATCAATTGTGTTGGGTGCTATATATAAAAGGTTTGTCCCAAATACATACATTTTAATATTTCTCTATCTGGACAGAATTTGATAGATTTCTACAAATTCTATAGACTCAAAATTTAAGTCGGCTAATGTACTAGGGTGGAACACAATTTTAGTAAAAAACAAGTAAGGAAAGTCTAAAGTCGGGCGGGGCCGACTATATTATACCCTGCACCACTTTGTAGATCTAAATTTTCGATACCATATCACATCTGTCAAATGTGTTGGGTGCAATATATAAAGGTTTGTCCCAAATACATACATTTAAATATCACTCGATCTGGAAGAATTTGATAGACTTCTACAAAATCTATAGACTCAAATTTTAAGTCGGATAATGCACTAGGGTGGAACACAATGTTAGTAAAAAACAAGTAAGGAAAGTCTAAAGTCGGGCGGGCCGACTATATTATACCCTGCACCACTTTGTAGATCTAAATTTTCGATACCATATCACATCCGTCAAATGTGTTGGGTGCTATATATAAAGGTTTGTCCCAAATACATACATTTAAATATCACTCGATCTGGAAGAATTTGATAGACTTCTACAAAATCTATAGACTCAAAATTTAAGTCGGATAATGCACTAGGGTGGAACACAATGTTAGTAAAAAAATATGGGAAACGTTTAAATCTGAAGCAATTTTAAGGAAACTTCGAAAAAGTTTATTTATGATTTATCGCTCGATATATATGTATTAGAAGTTTAAGAAAATTAGAGTCATTTTTACAACTTTTCGACTAAGCAGTAGCGATTTTATAAGGAAAATGTTGGTATTTTGACCATTTTTGTCGAAATCAGAAAAACATATATATGGGAGCTATATCTAAATCTGAACCGATTTCAACCAAATTTGGCACGCATAGCGACAATGCTAATTCTACTCCCTGTGCGAAATTTCAACTAAATCGGAGTTAAAAGTTGGCCTCTGTGGTCATATGAGTGTAAATCTGGCGAAAGCTTTATATGGGAGATATATCCATATAAAGCTATATATGGGAAATATAGCTATATATGGGAGATATGAACCGATTTCAAGCAAATTTGGCACGCATAGTTACAACGCTAATTCTACTCTCTATGCAAAATTTCAACTAAATCGGCGCAAAAAATTGGCCTCTGTGGGAAAATGAGTGTAAATCGGGCGAAAGCTATATATGGGAGCTATATCGAAATCTGAACCGATTTTGCTGATATTTTGCAAGTTTTTCGAGACTCATAAAATATTCGGATGTACGGAATTTGAGGAAGATAGGTTGATATACACGCCAATTATGACCAGATCGGTGAAAAATATATATGGTAGCTATATCTAAATCTGAACCGATTTTTTCCAAAATCAATAGGGATCGTCTTTGAGCCGAAACAGGACCCTGTACCAAATTTTAGGACAATCGGACTAAAACTGCGAGCTGTACTTTGCACACAAAAATACATCAACAGACAGACAGACAGACAGACGGACAGACAGACGGACAGACAGACGGACAGACAGACAGACGGACATCGCTCAATCGACTCAGAATTTAATTCTAAGCCGATCGGTATACTAAAAGATGGGTCTATGACCACTATTTCTTGGCGTTACATACAAATGCACAAACTTATTATACCCTGTACCACAGTAGTGGTGAAGGGTATAAATATGGGAAACATTTAAATCTGAAGCAATTTTAAGGAAACTTCGCAAAAGTTTATTTATGATTTATCGCTCGATATATATGAATTAGAAGTTTAAGAAAATTAGAGTAATTTTTTAAACTTTTCGACTAAGCAGTGGCGATTTTACAAGGAAAATGTTGGTATTTTGAGCATTTTTGTTGAAATCAGAAAAACATATATATGGGAGCTATATCTAAATCTGAACCGATTTCCACCAAATTTGACACGCATAGCTATAATGCTAATTCTACTCCCTGTGCAAAATTTCAACTAAATCGGAGAAAAAAATTGGCCTCTGTGGACAAAGGAGTGTAAATCGGGCGAAAGCTATATATTAGAGCTATATCTAAATCTGAACCGATTTGGATGATATTTTGCAAGTTTTTCGAGACTCATAAAATATTCGGATTTACGGAATTTGAGGAAGATCGGTTGATATACACGCCAATTATGACCAGATCGGTGAAAAATATATATGGCAGCTATATCTAAATCTGAACCGATTTTTTCCAAAATCAATAGGGATCGTCTTTGAGTCGAAACAGGACCCTGTACCAAATTTTAGGACAATCGGACTAAAACTGCGAGCTGTACTTTGCACACAAAAATACATCAACAGACAGACAGACAGACGGACAGACAGACAGACAGACAGACAGACGGACATCGCTAAATCGACTCAGAATTTAATTCTAAGACGATCGGTATACTAAACGATGGGTCTCACACTTTTCCTTCTTGGCGTTACATACAAATGCACAAACTTATTATACCCTGTACCACAGTAGTGGTGAAGGGTATAAAAAATATGGGAAACATTTAAATCTGAAGCAATTTTAAGGAAACTTCGCAAAAGTTTATTTATGATTTATCGCTCGATATATATGAATTAGAAGTTTAAGAAAATTAGAGTAATTTTTTAAACTTTTCGACTAAGCAGTGGCGATTTTACAAGGAAAATGTTGGTATTTTGAGCATTTTTGTCGAAATCAGAAAAACATATATATGGGAGCTATATCTAAATCTGAACCGATTTCCACCAAATTTGACACGCATAGCTATAATGCTAATTCTACTCCCTGTGCAAAATTTCAACTAAATCGGAGCAAAAAATTGGCCTCTGTGGACAAAGGAGTGTAAATCGGGCGAAAGCTATATATTAGAGCTATATCTAAATCTGAACCGATTTGGATGATATTTTGCAAGTTTTTCGAGACTCATAAAATATTCGGATTTACGGAATTTGAGGAAGATCGGTTGATATACACGCCAATTATGACCAGATCGGTGAAAAATATATATGGCAGCTATATCTAAATCTGAACCGATTTTTTCCAAAATCAATAGGGATCGTCTTTGAGTCGAAACAGGACCCTGTACCAAATTTCAGGACAATCGGACTAAAACTGCGAGCTGTACTTTGCACACAAAAATACATCAACAGACAGACAGACAGACGGACAGACAGACAGACAGACAGACAGACAGACGGACATCGCTAAATCGACTCAGAATTTAATTCTAAGACGATCGGTATACTAAACGATGGGTCTCACACTTTTCCTTCTTGGCGTTACATACAAATGCACAAACTTATTATACCCTGTACCACAGTAGTGGTGAAGGGTATAAAAAATATGGGAAACATTTAAATCTGAAGCAATTTTAAGGAAACTTCGCAAAAAATTATTTATGATTTATCGCTCGATATATATGTATTAGAAGTTTAGGAAAATTAAAGTCATTTTTACAACTTTTCGACTAAGCAGTGGCGATTTTACAAGGAAAATGTTGGTATTTTGACCATTTTTGTCGAAATCAGAAAAACATATATATGGGAACTACATCTAAATCTGAACCGATTTCAATCAAATTTGGCACATATGACTATATTACTAATTGTACTCCTAGTGCAAAATTTCAACCAAATTGGGCCAAAACTCTGGCTTCTGGGGCCATATAAGTCCATATCGGGCGAAAAATATATATGGAATCTATATCTAAATCTGAACCGATTTCAATCAAATTTGGCACACATGACTATACTACCAATTGTACTCCTTGAGCAAAATTTCAAGCTAATCGGGATAAAACTCTGGCTTCTGGGTCCATATAAGTCCATATCGGGCGAAAGATATATATGGGAGCTATATCTAAATCTGAATCGATTTCAACCAAATTTGGCACGTATAGCTCCAATGCTAAATCTACTCCCTGTGCATAATTTCAACCAAATTGGGCCAAAACTCTGGCTTTTAGGACCATATTCGTCCATATCGGGCGAAAGATATATATGGGAGCTGTATCTAAAGTTGAACCGATGTCAATCAAATTTTGCACACTTGACTATACGACTAAGTGTTATGTTTGTACAAAATTTCAAGCAAATCGGTATAAAACTCTGGCTGCTGGGTCCATATTAGTGCATATCGGGCGAAAGATATATATGGGAGCTATATCTAAATTTGAACCGATTTCTTCCAAAATCAATAGTGTTCTATTCTGACCAAAATTAGGAACATGTGCCAAATTTGAAGGCGATTGGACTTAAATTGCGACCTAGACTTTGATCACAAAAATGTGATCACAGACAGACGGACGGACGGACGGACAGACGGACATGGTTATATCGACTCAGGGACCCACCCTGAGCATTATTGCCAAAGATACCATGTGTCTATCTCGTCTCCTTCTGGGTGTTACAAATATATGCACTAACTTATAATACCCTGTTCCACAGTGTGGCGCAGGGTATAAAAAAATTTCCTATAGAAATACAATTTTTCAAAAACTTTCTATAGATGTAAAATTTTGACAAAATTTTCTATAGAAATTCATTTTTGCAAAAACTTTATATAGAATACATTTTGACAAAAATTTGATCAAAAATGTCATATTTTTAATTTGGTAGATTTTTGGTAAATTTTTCTTAAAATTTTAGCAGATTATTTTTGGCACGAATGGCAACCGTATTTAAAAGAAATAAAATTTTGACAAAATTTTCTAAGGAAGTAAAATTTTGACAAAATGTTCTAAAGAAATTAAATTTTGACAAAATGTTCTAAAGAAATTAAATTTTGACAAAATTTTCTAAAGAAACTTAATTTTGACAAAATTTTCCAAAGAAATAGAATTTTGACAATATTTCAACAGAAATAAAATTTTTACAAAATTTTCTAAGAAAGTTAATTATGAAAAAATTTTCTAAAGAAATTAAATTTTGTTGTTTTTTTTTTTTGATCTCAGCTTAAAGCCATGCATTGACTAAACTACAAGTGTAGCTTAACCAACAGAGGAAAAGTATGCTTGTCAAATTTATTTGGGCAAAGCCCTATAGACTGCAAGATGGTTGGATGTACAGCTGTTTCGGAATTACCACATTCCTCATCAGCATCCTCTACTTGCAGCAAAACTCTCAACATTTGTTTAGGCAATAGCCGACTATCAAACCCTTTTTCGGGAGGTTCAAGTGTAGTTCACGTTGGGTTGAGTGAATTACCCGAATTTATTCTGATAATTGGTTGATAGTTTTGCTGCAAGTAGAGGATGCTGATGAGGAATGTGGTAATTCCGAAACAGCTGTACATCCAACCATCTTGCAGTTTATAGGGCTTTGCCCAAATAAATTTGACAAGCATACTTTTCCTCTGTTGGTTAAGCTACACTTGTAGTTTAGTCAATGCATGGCTTTAAACTGAGATAAAAAAAAACAAAAAAACAACAATAACGATTGAAGAGAAGCCAACAATAACAAACAAAACGAATGAAATTAAATTTTGACAAAATTTTTTAAAGAAATAGAATTTTGATAATATTTCTACAGTATTAAATGTTGATAAAATTTTCTATAGAAATAAAAGTTTGACAAAATATTCTTTGGAAATACAATTTTGATAAAATGTTCTACAGAAATACAATTTTGACAAAATTTTCTATAGAAATACAATTTTGACAAAATTTTCTATAGAAATAAATTTTTCAAAAACTTTCTATAGAAATTAAATTTTGACAAAATTTTCTATAGAAATTCATTTTTGCAAAAACTTTCTATAGAATCTACATTTTGACAAAAATTTGATCAAAAACTTCATGTTTTAAATTTGGTAGATTTTTGGTAAATTTTTCTTAAAATTTTGGTAGATTATATTTGGCACGAATGGCAACCGTAAATAAAAAAAATAAAGTTTTGGAAGTAAAATTTTGACAAAATTTTCTAAAGATATTAAATTATTTTCTAAAGAAATAGAATTTTGACAATATTTCTTTTGAAATAAAATTTTGATAACATTTTCTACAGGAAAAAAATTTTGATAAATTTTTCTACAGAATTAAAATGTTGATAAAATTTTCTACAGAAATACAATTTTGACAAAATTTTCTATAGAAATAAAATTTCGGCAAAATTTTCTATAGAAATAAAATTTTGACAAAATTTTCTATAGAAATTCATTTTTGCAAAAACTTTCTATAGAATCTACATTTTGACAAAAATTTGATCAAAATCGTCATGTTTTAAATTTGGTAGATTTTTGGAAAATTTTACTTAAAATTTTGGTAGATTTTTTTTGGCACGAATGGCAACCATGGATGGGATCCACCATGGTGCAATGGTTAGCATGCCCGACTTGCATACACGAGCTCGTGGGTTCGATTCCTGCTTCGACCAAACACCAATAAGTTTTTCAGTGGTGTATTATCCCACCTCAGTAATGCTGGTGACATTTCTGAATGTTTCAAAGCTTCTGTAAGTGGTTTCACTGCAATGTGCATCGCCGGTCGGACACGGCTATAAAAAGGAGGTCCCTTTTCATTGAGCTTAACATAGAATCGTGCAGCACTAAGTGATAAGAGAGAAGTTTACCACTGTGGTATCACAATGGACTGAATAGTCTAAGTGAGCCTGAAATCTCGGGTTGCCACTGTACCTAGGTTAGGTTAGGTGGCAGCCCGATGTATCAGACTCACTTAGACTATTCAGTCCAACCTAGTCTTACCCCGTGTGGAATTTTTTCTATGCAAGTGCAAGTTGTACGATATTTTATATTAATTAGGTCAATTATTTCTTTTCAGTGTATAAACCGTAATTATATGGATTATGTTATCATAAAAATCTTATGATATGTCCGATGTTAGTGGTTGTTTGTTCTTTAAGGTTATGGGTAATTTTTACAGGTATTGTAATCCAATTCTAATATAAGAAAAAATCCTCCACTGTTCGCAGACTTCCACCTACCCTAACATTGGCATTAAAAAATTTCAGGCATTTTGTACTTATATTTTTTTTCGTTGTTTGAATGTTGTTTTTTTCGCTCCGCTTATCTTAAATGCCTAATTTTATGCTATATATTTGCGTGAATTATTTGCTCCTTCCATGGGATTCTCATGATTTCGCTAAAGCATTTTTTGTTGGCAATTGTTGTTTGTGCCATGTACCAGATTAAAGTATTTTGTTTCGTATAAGAGCAAAAAAACAGGTTGACAACCACTGCAAGAAAAATTCAGAAGAAAAAAAATACTGAAATTATTTTACAGAAATGTCAAAGCAATTTTCACTTATGCACCCCCTAAATGTATGCTGTACTGCGAAATGTGTCCGCTTGCTTTTACATGTTGTGACAGTCGATAACACGTTGAAAACATTCGACAAATTCTCTGCTTGAGCTTGAGCTTTAGATTTTTTTTGCTTTTTTACTTTACACTCTCGCCCTCTTTTCAGTTTTTTTTTTTTTAACTTTGTTTTGTTTTAATTTGCTTGGCTTTATTTTTAACATTAATTTCATTAATAACATTTACAATGTTAACATGTTCTAGGGGTACATGGGCATGGACAAAAAACAGAAAAAAAAGTCTACATGAAAATGGCTCCCATTTTGTGAAAAAACACGTTTTTTCTGCGGAAGGGTACATGAAATTCTCTAGTGAGATAAACCGGATGTGAAAAAATGGTGGAGGAGAATTTGTGTATTGGTGCAAAAAAAAAAAAAATAAAATAATAATAAAATAAAATAAGCCATAGCAACCATGAAGCACCAAATTATTGCCAACTAAAGGAGTTAATCTGAACATGGTTATCACATTGAAAACAATTTAGCATGTATCGCCATACTATAGCTCCGCCACCGCTGAAAAACTTTTTGGTGTTCGGTCGTAGCAGGAATCGAATCCAAGACCTTGTGTATGCAAGGCGGGCATGCTAACCATTGCACCACGGTGGCTCCCTAGGACCGTAAATAGGTATACCGAATATGGTGTGTATCGGACTAAAGGGTGATACTGTCAAAATTTGGTCAAGGGAAAACGAGGGTAAATCGGTGAAATCGTTTATTTAAAAAATCAAATTAAATTTCTTTTTCAAGTTCAATTAGTATAAAATTCAGGAAAAATATTCAGTTAGGCTTTCGTTTTTCCAAATCCGAATTTCCGGGCCTCACGCTTGACACCTGCCATCCGATTTTGTACAGCCACATTGTTGTTGAAGAAATTATTCAATTTTATAATTTTTTAAATTTTACCTTTCGTCTGGACTGAGAACAGGGAACCATGCAATTTGTAAGCCAACACACTATCCCCTGGGCTACGTAGCTGTTATAGTTACCAATAGACAATTATCGTTATAAGTTACATTTATATAGCATAGTTTGCAGCGCCCACGAGCCGATGCAAACAAAACATTATTCAACAGAAACATATATTTGTTGGCCACGTGGAGCAGTGGTTAGCATGTACGCCTTGCATGCAAAGGGTCCTGGGTTCAATCCCTACTCCGACCGAACACCAATTTTTTTTTAATTTTTGTATTTATATTTTTATATTATTAAATTAAATTTTTACAAATGAAACTTCGAAATGTGTGTTACTAAAGATTTACAGTCAGAAAAGAACAGTTTTTGTTATAAACGAAATGGACTGAGCTTTTGGATAAAATATTATTTTTTATTGCAAAAATAACAATTTTGTAACAAAAAACTGGTTTTAGTATAAAAGCTTGAAATTGTGGAAGGAATTCAAAAACTCTAACAAAAGAAGAACATGGAGTCGAGTATAAACATACATAAATAATTTTATAATATACACATAAATTTAGTTAGGCGTGAACATTTTTTTACTAGCATTTAACACCATTTTAAATGCATTTAAAACTTATCGTGTTTTGTACTTAATTTCATTTTTACCCTTAAGTCCGGTATTAAGTTGGCATTATCGTTCTAAAATGAATGTTTTGCATTTTACTTTTCTTTAATAATTCATTTTAAAGAAAATAAACTTTTTCAATTTTTTAGCAAATCTCGAACTTAATGCCCTCTTATGAATGTCTATTCTCTTTACATGAGTATTCAAATTAAATAATATGTAGACTTAAGCATATCAAATTTTTGGCCTTATTATAAAACAGTTTTCCGAAACAACATACAAGCAGTTTCACAGAAATTGCTCTCTTTTGATTCTCTCGCTGTGTTATGTTGATATCTTTCGTCAACCCTCCCGGTTTCCATCTCTATTTCTATCTCTATACTCTCTCTCTCTCTCTCTGTCGTTCTCTGAATAAAATATCTGAACATATATATGTTTACTCGAAATTTGTAAATTTATATATGTTTACATTCACACATATTATTTTTACGAAACATTCATACCCCAAACATAATTAACACATGTGTCCCAAACATTTAGTGTTAGTTTAGGAACATTACATGTTTGCACTTGCCCGAAACACATGTTGTTTATATCGGAACATATGAAAAACACATTTTTCTAACAGTGTGGGAGCTATATCTAAATTTGATGCGATTTTTCAATACAATAGCGTTCTCCCTTGTGCCAAAAGGACACTCTGTACCAAATTTCATCAAAATTGGTCAATGAATGCGAGCGGAATCCTACGACAATACCAAATGCATGGACGGACGGACGGACAACAAGGGCTATATAGACTCAGAAAGTGATTATGAGTCTATCGGTATATATTTTATGGGGTCTAACATCAATATTTCTGGTAAGCAGATCAAAGTTTTTATACCCTGGCTACTATGACCACCTTGTTTATTCGGTCCGAGCGAATTTGCGACCTTATATGAAGATTTTCTGAGTAGTGATTAAGCAAAAATTAAGATATTATGAATTTCCGTATATATCCTATTTTTAATGTTTATTAGTACCTCACGCGCAAATAAACTCAAACATGCACGTGTTCACCCTGACGTTTTTGCCATAACATGAGTTGAACTTAAACGTGCCACGAGTAGGAATACTTTTCATTAAGTCTTACAATTTTTTCCCTGGCGAGCCTCATTTTTCAATTCAAACGCGTTCTCTCTTGTGCCGAAAGGACACTCCGTACAAAATGTCATCAAATTTGGTCAATGAATGCGCATGGAATCCTGCGAGAATACCAAATGCATGGACGGACGAACGGACAACAAGGGCTATATAGACTCAAAAGGTGATTATGAGTCTATCGGTATATATTTTATGGGGTCTAAAATCAATATTTCTGGTAAGCAGATCAAAGTTTTTATACCCTGGCTACTATGACCATCTAAATTCAACCGTTGAACTGAACGGACGTGTTTTCTAATAGCGGAGGATTTCATCGTAATAAGTACTTATTACGAATTTCACGTGTGGTGGAAATACTAAACCACCATGCAGCGAAATTCAAAGTCATCCACTGGGTTGCTAACTTCAGGGCCCAGTGGACGGGTAACGACTGAAGTTATAAATTTGGGCAGCGACCAAGAGTCAGGCCCAATTAGTCGACCTGTAGACGGGTCGACTGGCGGTGACATTTTGGCAAGTCGAACCTTTTCTAAGGTGACGACATCAAAAGGAGGCAATCCCTCTCGAAAGAGATTCAAGGAACGAAGAAATGCTTTGTTTATCCTAAAGAAATTAGGATCAGTCGACCCAAGCACGTTGTCGGCTAAGCAAAGTGATTCCTTAAAATGGGCTCAAGGAATTCTTGAAGCTGGAAAAAGGGAACGATCACCGGATGAGCTACCATCCTCTAAACGGGATCAAAGATCGTTTGCCTCAGTTGCAAAAAACAGCCTTGTGATGGCTATTATTAATAAAGGAGCATTGGACGGTATGATTCCAAGGCAAAAATGGGGGGAAATTGAGAACGCGATGTCTGGTGTCTACTCAGAGGTGCGAAAAAAGTTTCCCGGACCAAGTCCTCGACGGCAAGATGCTGGATGGTATCAAGGACGATATAAGTTAATAGCTTTTGCAGACCAGAGGTCTATGGATTGCTTTAAAGCTGCATTGATGCTAATTGGTGAAGTTTGGGAAGGAGCCGCTTTGGAGTTAGTCGATAAAAAAGACATACCGGCTAAACCTAGAGCACATGCATGGATACCGGCAAACCCTCCTGATCCTGAGTCAATACTAGAGAGACTAAAAGAATGTAACCCAGATCTTCCAACCGCCGATTGGAAGGTTGGTCGTTTGGATGAGGTGGATGGACCAAGACGACATGCGGTGTTTATATTAAACATAGAGTCGCTGCAACATCTAGCCCAGACCCAAGGACGCGTAAGTTATGGCTTTCATGATATCCATATGAAGGTATACAAAAGCGATCAGCCAAAGGATACCGAAACGGACAAGCCTCCGGTAGAGTCAGCAGTGAAAAAGTCTCCTAGCGAAGCCGAAGGAGACATAAAACCTGCAGACTATGGCGAAAATCATATGCGGGAAGTTTCTACAGGCTCAAGCCTCACCAAAGCTGAACCGCGGATTGTTGCGAGAGTCACCGAGATCTGTGAAGAGGAAGCCCTTGATGACTCAATTGAAGCGGCTGATGTGACGGTGGTTGAAAATTTGGATGGTTCTACGGTTCCTCCAGATAAATCTTCACCATTGTAAGGCCGCTTGTGCTGCCTTAAAAGTTCTCCTGATGAAAGGAGACATAGATATAGTTCTTATTCAAGAACCATACATATATAAGAACAAGATTTGTGAATTAAGCACTCCGGGTTTCAAACTTTTGCATAATACCGGTAACGATATAAATCGAGCATGTATAATTGCTAAAAACGAACTAAACTTGTTTCTGCTTCCTTCATTGAGCAATGCAGACACTGTCGTAGCCAGTCTAGAGATAACCACATGCAAATATTGGGTATCTTCGGTCTACATGGGACATGATAGGGATATGCCACCCTGTGCCGTTAAGACCTTAGTTGATGAGTCACTAAAAACAAAGACAAAACTCATTATGGGATGCGATGCAAATGCACATCATAGTATTTGGGGAAGTAGTGATACTAATGCAAGGGGAGAGTCGCTAATAGAGTTTATTTTGCGTACTAACCTGGTAGTTTGCAATAAGGGAGATGCACCAACCTTCGTCACCAGGAACAGACAAGAGGTTTTGGACGTAACGTTGACCTCTCCGGAACTGAATGATAAGATATCTGAGTGGCAAGTTTTGAGGGAACATAGCTTCTCAGATCATCGCTACATCAGTTTCAGATTGGCTGTTCGTACTTCAAAGACCATATTTCCGCCAAATGTTAGGAAAGCTGATTGGAATAGGTATAGGGAATCGTTCAATTTGATGATACCGGAAGTGCCGGATACAAATATGAGCACTGTGCAAGATATCGAACACGCAGTGGAGCGGATTACTAAGGCCTTCAACATTTCACTGAAAGCTGCATGCCCTAGAGGAAAGCCAAGGGGAAAAAATCGGCCGCCATGGTGGACTACGGAGTTAAGTAATATGAGGAAATCCTGCAGGAAGCTCTTTAACAAAGCAAAGTCCACAAGAGCTCCGGAGGATTGGGACACTTACAAGATGAATCTGAGAGAATATAAACGAGAACTGAGAAGGTCTCAACAAAACTCTTGGGATGATTACTGTAGCAGTATTGAGAATACGTCAGAGGCTTCCAGACTACGGAAGGTACTAGCGTCCACTAACACCGCTCCAGGTTTCATTAAAACATCGGAGGGAAATTGGACAACGTCCAGTGAGGAGACGTTGGAGGTACTTTTGGACACACACTTCCCTGGAAATCAGACGGTTGAACCATGTTCCGGCGGTGTAACAGAGGCTCAGCGATCATTTCCTATCGAGGAAATTGTGTCGGAATCTAGAATAAAATGGGCTTTAAATAGCTTTGGACCATTCAAATCCCCCGGACCTGATGGAATTACTCCGGCGGAGTTACAGGCAGTGGCTGAAAGAATTATCCCCTGGTTGACGGTGATCTATAAACAATGTGTAAACTTAGCATATATTCCAGAAAAGTGGAGGGAAACAAAAGTCGTCTTCATACCTAAAGCAGGAAAAGCCTCTCACTCGAGTGCGAAGGATTTCCGACCAATCAGCTTATCCTCATTCCTACTTAAGACCCTGGAGAGGATGATAGACATGTATCTTAGAACTAGCGTGGATTCAGGTTTGCTCTCGAAACGACAGCATGCATACTCGAAGGGCAGGTCTACTGAGACCGCATTGCATGAACTGGTCAGCTTTATTGAAAGCTCACTATCTGTCAAAGAATACACAATCGTGGCGTTTCTAGACATCGAAGGGGCGTTCAATAATGTCCATCCGAGCTCGATATTAAATGGACTGAAAACTCTGAATGTTGATCCAGGTATACTTAGGCTGTTAGACGAACTTCTAATGAAGAGACGTATTTCAGCCACACTAGGGCAAGCAAACATACAAAGGTATGTGAACAGAGGCACACCCCAAGGAGGAGTTCTATCACCTCTTCTTTGGAATGTTGCTATAAACAACCTTTTGTTTTCTCTAGAAAAAGAAAGGATAAAAGTAGTGGCATACGCAGATGATGTGGCGCTAGCAGTCAGGGGAAAATTCCCATCCACAATCAGAGATATTATACAGAGAGCTCTCCGGATGACTGAGAAATGGGCGAAAGATAATGGTCTTGGTGTAAATCCAGCAAAGACAGAAATAGTCATGTACTGCAAAGATCGCAAAACTCCCACGGTTAGGCCCATTTCCTTAGGGGGTACTGAAATTTCCTTTGGTGAGTGTGCAAAATACCTTGGCGTTATTTTGGACAGGAAGCTGAATTTTAGGCTTAATATTGAAGAGAGGGCGAGAAAAGCCACGGTAGCTTTGTACTCGTGCAAAAAGGCAATAGGGAAAAAGTGGGGACTAAGACCAAAAATTGTGCATTGGCTATACACGGCAGTGGTTAGACCTATAATGCTATATGGTGTTGTAGTCTGGTGGCCGGCGCTTCAGAAACCGACTTGTTTAGATAAAGTTCAGCGTATGGCGAGCTTATGTATCTCAGGCGCATTTAGTAAGACAGGAACAGACTCCCTTAATGTCATGCTACATCTATTGCCTTTAGACATTTTGGCCAAACAGTCAGCTGCAACAACGGCTGTGCGGTTGCGCGAGCTATCGCTATGGTCGGAAAAAATGTACGGTCATAGTTCGGTCCTCAAAGTAATGCCAGATGTGCCTAACGTAGTGGATTACACCCTGGCAAAACCACTTTTCGACAAAAAGTTTGAAACTCTAATTCCCAACAGTGAGGCGTGGTGTACACAGACCCCGGGGAATAAAAGATATATAGATTTCTATACTGATGGCTCCAAATTGAATGGACAAGTGGGGTTCGGAGTATATTCTAAAGATCTGGAAATTCGAATAGCGAAAAGATTACCTAATCACTGTAGTGTTTTTCAGGCTGAAATATTGGCAATAAGAGAGGTGGTGAATTGGCTGAGAAGTAATGTTCCAACAAATATTGGCATTAATATATACTCAGACAGTCAACCTGCAATAAAATCCTTGGACTCTGTGTTCCTTAACTCAAAAACGGCCATAGACTGCCGCAAATCTCTCAACGAGATGGCTGAGCAGTACAATATTCACCTAATATGGGTGCCTGGTCATAGGAACATACCGGGGAACTGTGAAGCAGATGTGTTAGCAAGGCTAGGAACTAACTTACATATTCCAGGGGAACTAGAATCTGTTGGTATGCCTCTGGCCACCTGCAAGCTCTTACTGCGTGAGAAGGCTGTTATGATGGCCAATATTCGATGGGAAAATTGCAAGGGTTGTAACGACACCAAGCAAATATGGCCCCATTTAAACTTAAACCGCACACTAGATATGCTAGTGTTCTCAAGGCGTCAGATAGCACTCCTAATATCTGCTATAACGGGTCGCTGCCTGATAGGCGAATTTGCAAAAACTATAGGTGCGAAGTATAATGACTATTGTATAAGCTGTCATGACGTGGAGGAAAAGGAATCAATTAAACACCTCTTGTGTGAGTGTCCTGCTTTTTGTGTAGGGCGTAAGCGAATTTTAGGAGCATATAGCTTTAGGTTACTGGCTGACATGGAAAACGTTAACTTAAGCAGTTTGTTAATGTTTTTGGAGCAATCTGGTTGGTTCCACAAAAGTAAATAATAGAGAAGGTTCAGTGGTTAAGACTAGAAGTGCCCATATGTAATAGGTACTTTTAGTTAAATGTGGTATCACAATGGACTGAATAGTCTAAGTGAGCCTGAAATTTAATCGGGCTGCCACTTTAACCTAACCTAACCTAACCATGACCACCTTGTTTATTCGGTCCGAGCGAATTTGCGACCTTATATGAAGATTTTATGAGTGGTGATTAAGCTAAAATTAAGATATTATGAATTTCCGTGTATATCCTATTTTTAATGTTTCACAACTACAAAAATTTACCATTGCTATAAATTTTATCGCAACTGCTTATTAGTATCTCACGCGCAAATATCAAAAAAAAAAAAAAAACTCAAACATGCACGTGTTCACCCTGACGTTTTTGCCATAAAATGAGTTGACCTTAAACGTGCCACGAGTTGGAATACTTTTCATTAAGTCTTACAATTTTTTCCCTGGCGAACCTAATTCACCTCTGACCAATATTTTCAGGCGAGAAACATTAGCTCGGCAATTAGATTAGGTTTGCGTTCGACCTTTTTTTTTAGGGATGAGAGACAATTAAAATGAAAAAAAAAATCAGATTAAATATTTGAGTATTGAAAGACAAAGGGATTTGTGTGTTGCTTCATCGGAAGCCTTCATTATTTGGCCTTTTGTAGATAACAAAGTCTTGTCTTTAATACAATGTCAATAATTTACGTGAAGAATGGAATTGGAAGAATTTTAGTTGAAGTTTTAACTTTTGCTAATGGATTTAAAATTTGGAGTTAACCTTATAAAGAGGATATTAAATATGCAGGGTGTCTGATGTGTAATGCAACAGAGTAAAGTGCTACAATTGTCAATTTTTTTTTTAAATAATAATCGCCAAACAAATATGCCTACCAGTAATATTGATTGCAGACCACATAAATTATAAAGCGATAGACGCAGAATTAGCGCTTGCGTCGATGAAGCCCTTGGTGTCCGTCCGTCCATCTGTCCATGTATTTGTTGTTCCCAAAGATGTATTTGTTGTCGATCGCAATTATTAACCCATTTTGATGGTATATGGTACATGGTTTTTTCGGCACAAGAACGAACGCTACTGATTTTGGAAAAGTCGGAAAACATTTTCAATCTCCGACTTCAGCAAATGGGGTCACTCACACTCACGAATAGAAAATTTTTACTCACGCACGAAAATGTCGTGACTCACGAAAAATATCGGCCAGTAAAATTTGTAAATGAATTTAACTCTTAAGCGTTTACGTTGGTGAACGGCTAAGCCACCCCTAGCTAAAATTTAATAGACTGAAGTTATAGGTTCAAACAATGTTTTATTTTTAAAAAAATTAATAAAACAACAGACTTCAACATAACTAGACAATAACATATATGAAAGCAACTAAAAATAGACCCATACTTTTTTCCAGCAAAAAGGAAAGTGGGAGTTGTTCTAAAGGCACAACATTAAAAAGCACTACTAAAAATGTCCTCACAAAGAAGTTAATTATTTTAACTACGCAGGAAGTTTTTTAATTCATTTTTTTATAATTCGTGTTTTTCATATTTTTAATGGATAATATTTTTGTTTTTTTTTCAAATAGGTTAAAAAAGAGTAAGAGTTAATAAAATGGTAAACATGGTAAATGTGCCAAAAAAATGTGCATACCAGAAATATTGACTTTAGACCCCATAAAATATATACCGATCGACTCAGCATCAACTCCTGAGTCGATCTAGCGCTTGGTGCCCGTCCGTCCATGTATTTCTTGTTCCCAGGATTCCGGTCGCAATCATTTACCGATATATGTATCGTCCGATTTTCCCAAATTCGGCCATAAGTCCCATATTTATCAACCGATCTGACTCAAAGTTAGCTAAATCTAATTCTCCATAGTACTTACTATATGTGCAAAAAATTATCGAAATCGGCTGAGATTTAGCTATAGCTCCCATATATATGTATCGCCCGATTTTCTGAAATTTGCACATAAAACCCTTATTTATCAACCGATCTTACTCAAATTTGGCTTACTAAAATGTTATATAGTACTGACTATATGTGCAAAATATCATCCAAAGCGGTTCAGATTTAGATATAGCTCCCATATATATGCAGAGCCCAATTTTCAAAAAATTTCCCCTTATAACCTTTTTTTTGACCGTAGTAGCCTCATTTATAAACCGATTTTACTCAAATTTAGCACAAGGTAATCTCCTGTAATATTAACAAAACCTGCAAAATATAATCCAAATCGGTTCAGATTTAGATAGAGCTCACATATATATGTATCGCCGTTTTTGAAAAAATTACCCCTTACAAATTTATTTCTTACCATAATAACCTTATTTAGTACTCGATCTTACTCTTATTTAGCACAAGGTAACATTCTGTGGTATCAACCAAATCTGGGAAATATCATCGAAATCGGTTCAGATTTAGATATAGGTCAAATTTCAAATGTACATGTATGAGCTGAACGTATTTAGACTTTAGAGAAGGAGCTTTAGATGTTCAACTAAACGTAAATTTAGTAACCTAAATCGTAAGTTCAACCACAATTTTATTTCATAAATATCAGACTTCAAACATTTATTTGTAATTATAAATTACAATTAGAATATTATATTATAACTTACAATTTAGAAGACAATGTGAAGAAATAAAACTATATATTGCCATCGACAACTGCTATCACAACCCAAGTAATCCGATTGTGCATGAATGTTTTTAGCGGAACTTAATAAAACCAATGGAAAATTGTAAACAAGTCTTCAATTCTGGGGGGCTGAAATTTTTCTGTAAACAGGTTTTCAATTCTGGGGGGGCTGAAATACCTCCCTCCCCAGAGGCCTTTTTACGCCTATGACTGTATGCAGGTAGGTCAACTACGTAGATGCGCTATATTGTTCCATGTTGGGATATAGCCACATATAGACCGATATGCCAAATTGACTTCGTGAAAACATCGAAGCTGCAATTTACATTCGATTTTTTTTACCCTCCACCATAGGAGGGGGGGGGGGTATATTAACTTTGCCATTCCGTTTGTAACACATCGAAATATTGCTCTAAGACCCCATAAAGTATATTTATTCTGAGTGGTGGTGAAATTCTGAGACGATGAAAGCATGTCCGTCCGTCTGTTGAAATCACGCTAACTTCCGAACGAAACATGCTATCGACTTGAAACTTGGCACAGGTAGTTGTTATTGATGTAAGTCGGATAGTATTGCAAATGGGCCATATCGGATCACTGTTACATATAGCCCCCATATAAACCGACGCTCAGATTTGGCTTGCAGAGCCTCTTGGAGGAGCAACATTCATCCGATCCGGTTGAAATTCGTTACAAGGTGTAACTATATGGTCTCTAATAACTACGCTAAAATTGGTCTACATCGGTCCATAATTATATAGCCCCCATTAAACCGATCCCCCGATTTGGCTTTCAAAGCCTTTAAGAGAAGCATATTTCATCCAATCCGGCTGAAATTTGGCACATGGTGTTAGTATATGGTCTCTAACAACCATATAAAAATCGGTCCACATCCATCCATAATTATATATAGCCCCCATATAAACCGATCCCCAGATTTGACCTCCGGAGCCTCATGGATGAGCTAAATTCATCCGATTCGGTTGAAATTTGTACATGGTGTTAGTATATGGTCTCTAACAACCAAGCAGGAATTGGTCCATATCGGTCCATAATTATATGTAGCCCCCATATAAATCGATCCCCAGATTTGACCTCCAGAGCCCCAATACAAAATTTTGTCAAAATTTTATTTCTATAGAAAATTTTGTCAAACTGAATTATATACATATTTAATCGGCGTTTTTTGTTTAATATATATGGACTAACTTACAATTGAGAAGACGTTGTTAAGAAGTTTTAAGATACCTTGCCATCGGCAAGTGTTACCGCAACCCAATTATTTCGATTGTGGATGACAGTATTTAGTACAAGTTTCTATTCAATCCATGGTGGCATGGCCTGGCCGATCTTACGGCCGTATATATTTGTTTTAATTTAAAATGTGGAAATAATTTAGATATAGAAAGAAATATGCCAAACATAGTTTATATCGATCAATATTTCGATCTCCCAATCGGAATTCTTCAACCAATAGGAATAACCAAGTCTGCAATTTGATTTGGACACATAAAGGAAACTTGATATGATTAACATTTTGATTTTCTTTTTGATATAGTCCCCATATAGACTGACTCAGTGTGTAAATTTACAGAATTAAAAACTCGCGAAAACCTAAAATCTTATGATTTATATATCAAATATAACTTCGGAAACTGTACCATTTGAACCGATTGTCTTAAGAGTCGTAAGTACCATCAAATCCACTTGAAGTTTTGACATTATGGTACGAGAAACAAACAAAGAAGAATGAAATTTTTTTGAATTCAATAAATCAAAATGCTTTTGTAAGCTTATTAACAATAAAATGAGCTCTCAATGAAATAAATCTGTCAGCTGTTAAATGAGTAGTTTAGGAATGATTGCAACTTTAAATTACTTGCTATACATATCATCCACACGGTAGTTGTTATTCCTTTAATAATCTCAATTTACCCAATAATAGCTCATAAGGTTGGTCAGAGACAGGAATATACTAAAAATAAAAAAATCCTAAAAATGCTTATATCGCTAATTTTCTTTATTTGTCTTTTAGATCCAAATATCCATACACATAAAACATTCGATTTGTTTTCGTTTCGTACAATAGTTGGCGCATAAAAATAACACCATCCTTGGGTTACATAGGTAGCTATTGCCAAGCCTTCGCGACTGAAAGTACACCAAATAGCCTCCAAAATTGAGCTATTCCAACCAAATACGTACTACTGGCTAGAGAAGGTAGAGTTATTCGTATAGTTTTTCTTTCTTTTTGGTTTTGGTTTCTTTTATAGAGGAGTATATACATGTTTAGTGCTAAATTATCTGGCATCCCTTACTTTTTATGTTAAGTGTCATTGAGTGTAAGCGTTTTTGCCATTGTGTTACCATTTGCAATACTTTGTGTTTTTGTTTGGCTCTACACCAGATGAGCGAGATCGTGTCGAGTATTGGATGTTATACAGTAGAAAATCCGATATTAGAATGTGCTGAAAATCAGATGGTAATACATTTTACAATACTGGGAACTAAAATTATAAATGCGGACAATTTTCAAATGTTTAAGAATTTATTCCGAAAAATATGTGACCAGACGAATTATTGTATCTGGGTAGCCACTACTTTTTGTATCTTTCTGGCTTCCTCTTAGGACCGAAAATGCCGATCAGCCAGCAAGTGGTAATCAGAAGGAGCAATGTCTGAACTATACGCCGAGTGGTGTATGATTTCCCATTTGAGTGTTTCCAAAAAAGCTTTTACGGGTGTTGCTACATCAAAATCGCATTGTTGAGCCTTTTTATAAACGCCACCATAGAATGGTGATGGGGGTATAATAAGTTTGTCATTCCGTTTGTAACGCATCGAAATATCGATTTTCGACTATATAAAGTATATATATTCTTGATCAGGGAGAAATTCTAAGACGATATAAGCATGTCCGTCTGTCTGTTGTAATCACGCTACAGTCTTCAATAATGGCGCTATCATCCTGAAATTTGGCACAGATTCGTCTTTTGTCTGCACGTAGGCCAAGTTTGGACTATAACGGTCCAGGTTTTGATATAGCTCCCATATAAACCGATCCCCAGATTTGACCTCCGGAGTCCCTTGGAAGAGCAAAATTCACTCGAACCGGTGGAAATGTGGTACGTGGTGGTAGTATATGGTCTCAAACAGCCATGCTAAAATTGGTCCATACCGGTCTTAATTATATATAACTCCCATTTAAACCGATCCCCAGAATTGACATTCGGAGCTTTTGGAGGAGCAAAATTCATCCGATCCTGTTGAAATTTGGTACGTGGTAAAATTTGGTACATAGCGCTAGTATATGGCCGCTAACAACCATGCCAAAATTTGCCCATATCGGTCTATAGCTATATATAGCCGATACCCAAAAATAATTTACCAAAATTTTATTTCTATAGAAAATTTTATCAAAATTATATTACTGCACACAAAATTTTTTTTTTCTGATTCAATCACGAAATTAATTGATCCAATTAATTTTTAATTGAAATGTCTTCAATCACAGAAATGATAGTATCACTTAAAAAATTAATTGAAGGTCAATTAAAAAGTTAATTGATCCAATTAAAAAATTAATTGATACTATACGCATCTGAGTTCCTACATATCCCAGCAGGAGATTTCAATTATCAAAAGGCCCAAAGTCATTATTATTTCTATATCCTCTTAAAAGAGAGTAACATAAAATGTAGCACTGACGGTTGCAACAGTTGTTAGAATTCTATCAAAACTAGTACATTTTTTACTGTTTGTTAGATTGATAGAATTCTTGACGTTTTGGTAGATTTTGCAACATCTTCATCTCCAAAATTATCAAATTTTGATAATTTTTTCTATAGAAGAAAAATTTTAATTAAATTTTCTACAGAAGTAAAAATTTGACAAAATTTTCTACAGAAATAAAATTGTAAGAAAAAAATTTCTATCAAAATAAAATAATAATAAAATTTTCTGCAGGAATAAAATTTTGACAAAATTTTCTATAGAAACAATATTTTGACAAAATTTTCCATAGAAATAAAATTTTGACAAAATTTTCCATAGAAATAACATTTTAACAAAATTTTCTATCGAAACAAAATTTTGACAAAATTTTCTATAGAAATAAAACTTTGACAAAATGTTCTATAGAAATTAAAATTTGTCAAAATTTTCTACAGAAATAACATTTTCTATAGAAATAACATGTTGACAAACTTTTCTATAGAAATAAAATGTTGACAAAATTTTCTATAGAAATAAAATGTTGACAAAATTTTCCATAGAAATAAAATGTTGACAAAATTTTTTGTAAAAATAAAATTTTGACAAAATTTTAAATAGACATAAAATTTTGATAATATTTTCTATAGAAATAAAATTTTGACAAAATTTTCTATAGAAATAAAATTTTAACAAAATTTTCTATAGAAATAAAATGTTGACAAAATTTTCTATAAAAATAAAATGTTGACAAAATTTTCTATAGAAATAAAATGTTGACAAAATTTTCTGTAAAAATTAAATTTTGACAAAATTTTCTATAGACATAAAAGTATGATAATATTTGTAATAGAAATAAAATTTTGACAACATTTTCTATAGAAATAAAATGTTGAAAAAATTTTCTATAGGAATAAAATGTTGACAAAATTTTCTGTAAAAATTTAATTTTGACAAAATTTTCTATAGACATAAAATTATGAAAATATTTGTAATAGAAATAAAATTTTGACAAAATTTTCTATAGAAATAAAATTTTGACAAAATTTTCGCTAGAATTAAAATTTAAAAAAAAAATTTTAAATAGACATAAAATTTTGATAATATTTTCTAAAGACATACAATTTTGATAATATTTTCTATAGAAACAAAATTTTAACAAAATTTCCTATAGAAATAATATGTTGACAAAATTTTCTTTAGAAATAGAATATTGACAAAAATGTCTATAAAATAAAATGTTGGCAAAATTTTCTGTAAAAATTAAATTTTGACAAAATTTTCTATAGACATAAAATTTTGATAATATTTGTAATAGAACTTAAATTTTGACAAAATTTTCTATAGAAATAAAATTTTGACAAAATTTTCGCTAGAATTAAAATTTTAACAAAATTTTCTATAGAAATAAAATTTTGACAAAATTTTCTATAGAAATAAAATTTTGGTAGATTATTTTTGACGATATGGACCAATTTTTGTGTGTTTGGCGATCGGCTATATAACTATAGACCGATATAAACCAATTTTTGCATGGCTGTTAGCGGCCATATATTGGCGCAATGTACCATATTTCAACCGAATGGGATGAATTTTGCTCCTCAAAGAGGATCCGGAAATCAAATCTGGGCATCAGTTTATATCGGGGCTATATATAATTATGGACCGATATGGACCAATTTTTGCAAAAATCTTAGAGACCATATAGTAACACCACGTACCAAATTTCAACCGAATGGGATGAATTTTGCTCCCCCAAGAGGCTCCGGAAATCAAATCTGGGTATCGGTTTATATGGGGACTATATAATTATGGACCGATATGGACCAATTTTTGCATGGGTGTTAGAAACCATATACCAACACCATGCACCAAATTTCAACCGGATCGGAAGAATTTTGCCCCTCCAAGAGGCTCCGGAAATAAAATCTGAATAAAATCGGTTTATATGGGTACTATACGTAAACTAACTACTTGTGCCAAGTTTCAAGTCGATAGCTTGTTGCGTTCAGAAGTTATCGTGATTTCAACAGACGGACGGACGGACGGACGGACATGCTCAGATCGACTCAGAATTTCACCACGACCCAGAATATATATATTTGATGGGGTCTTAGAGCAATATTTCGATGTGTTACAAACGGAATGACAAAGTTAATATACCCCCCATCCTATGGTGGAGGGTATAATAAAATTTTGACAAAATTTTCTATATACATAAAATTTTGATAATATTTTTTTTGGAAATAAAATTTTGACAAAATTTTCTACAAAAATTAAATTTTGACAAAATTTCTTATAAATATTTTGATAATATTTTCTATAAAAACAAAATTTTGATTTCAAAATTCGGGTTTTTTTTAAATTTGGTAGAGTTTTGGTAAAAATTTCTTCAAAGTTTGGTAGATTATTTCTGGCACGAGAGACCAGACTTATATGGCCTCAGAAGCCAGAGTTTTACCCTAATTTGCTTAAAATTTTGCAGAAGAAGAACAATTAGTGCTATAGTCAAGTGTGCCAAATTTTATTGAAATCGGTTCAGATTTATATATAGCTCCCATATATATCTTTCCCCCGATATGGACTAATACGGTCCCAGAAGCCAGAGTTTTACCCCAATTTGGTTGAAATTTTGCACTAGGAGTACAATTAGTAGTGTAGTCAAGTGTGCCAAATTTTATTGAAATCGGTTCAGATTTAGATATAGCTCCCATATATATCATTCGCCCGATTTACACTCATATGACCACAGAGGTCAATCTTTTACTCCGATTTAATTGAAATTTTGCACAGGGTGTAGAATTAGCATTGTTGCTATGTGTGCCAAATTTGGTTGAAATCGGTTCATATTTAGATATATCTCCCATATATAGCTTTCGCCCGATTTACACTCATATGACCAGAGAGACCAATTTTTAACTCCGATTTAGTTGAAATTTTGCACAGGGAGTAGAATTAGGATTTTAGCTATGCGTGCCAAATTTGGTTGAAATCGGTTCAGATTTAGATATAGGTCCCATATATATGTTTTTCTGATTTCGATAAAAATGGTCAAAATGCCAACATGTTCCTTGTAAAATCGCCACTGCTTAGTCGAAAAGTTGTAAAAATGACTCTAATTTTCCTAAACTTCTAGTACATATATATTGAGCGATAAATCATAAATAAATAAATAATTAAATCAGCAGATCAATGTGTGTGGTGTCTTCACCAAAACTGAACCGATAAAAACTAAATTCGATATAGGTCCTTGTAGGCCTAAAATACCTCTAGATTTTCAATATCAAGAAAGTCGGATAAAAATACCGTTTCTAGAAGCCAAAGAAGTTAAAATGGCAGATCGGTTTATATGGACTATAGCGTGATTACTACATCGTGCGTCACCACTCCATGGTGATGGATCTAATGAAAGATATGAAATTAAGTTATGACATGAATATATAGTTTCAGCATTATCTCCTGCCCAAATCCCGAACTACGTAATCTGTTGTCATAATAATACATGTTATCACAAAGGAGAAATAAAATTTCATAAATAAAAAACCGGTACCATATCTTCAATTTCATAGAGCTTAGATTTAAAGCTAGTTAGCTTCTTAAAAAACGTATTTATTTTAAAGAAGCCGTATTTTTGGCACAGAATAAATTCCAAAATCGCTAAGGTCAAGATCTTTGTATCCAAGTAAACTTTTATAGTATACAACAAAGATTTTTCTGCCATCAGATGGATCTATCGCACTGGTTATGACATCATTATATCAACTATTTAACTTTTTATCCGATATGGGAAGAGTGTATATATTTATTGGGTAATCCCCTTCTAAAGTCTAACCAATCGACTCAGAATGACCTGCTTAATCGATCTAGCCCTTGGTGTGCGTCCATCCGTGCGTCTGTCCATTTCAGTATTCCGGTCGTAATTATTAACCAATTTTGATGAAATTTGATACAGGGCGTCTTTTTTGGCACAAAAACAAAAACATAATGTAATTCGCCACCTTTAAATTGTGATATATTTTAGGCATAAAAGATTTATTATTTTATAGGTTTTCTTTTAAATTTTTTCCCTTCGTCCCATTTGAAAGCCTTCTCCCTACTTTTGCTCTCCCTCTCACACACATACACTAATTCACAATTATCACAACAAAAATAACAATAAGTTTGACTGAATACAGTCAACCACAGAATATCATCGCTGATTGCTTTCTACGGCAAACGAACCAACAAAGTCAAGGATAGCCTTTAGCTCATAGTCATGACTGACTACAGGGAACATACACTGAAAAAAAAAGCATGCCCGGTTCCAAAGATTTTGTCTTTACTTTAAAAAAATTTGGTATTGATTCCGAGCCAAAGAAGCGGAGAATACAAGTAAGGATACTTTTAAGACACAATTCTCCTTTAAATTTGGGTTTTGTCTACTTGCTTCTAGGAAGCAAATTTTAATTTTTCAGCTTTTTTCCTTCATATGCTATCAAAGTCCTTTTAAAACGAGTTAACTACAACTTTAGTTTCCAAATTAAGACTCGACTTCCAGTAGAAATTATGGTATGCTTTAAGTAAAAAACGTCTTTAAAATAAAATGTTGGAAAACAAGTCCTATATTTGAACGATTTTTTGCTTTGTAGTCAAGATGCAAAAAGACAACAAATTTAAAGACAATTTCATTAAATTTAAAGAATTTTTCTGAATTATTAAAGACAAGTTGACCTTAGCCCAAACATTTTTTCTTTCAGGTTATGATACCCATTTTTAAGTGAAATCACTTAATTATAAGGACAATAGGACTTCATTGAAAAGTTTATTGGCTTTTCGAAAAGGAAAAAACATTATATTAGAGAAATGCGTCTTCTATGCTAAGCACAATTTGCATTCGTATTTTAAAGACATAAAATCTTTGACCTAACGACAAAATTTTTTTTTCAGTGTAGACTCAATAGGACAGCAGAGGTAATGTTGAAGCTGATGCAAACATTCTTTCCCCTCAATTCATTTTTATTGCTTTTTTGCTTAACAAAGGCGGGCTTTTCTATCATAAAAATTTTGTTGTTGTTTGTATTGCAACAATTCCCTTTTTTGTGTGTGTGTGAATAAATGTCCTTTGAAAGTGTCATCAATGGCGTTGTCATTTATTTTAGGAGATAACTTTCAGTGTCATAGATCACAAAACACATTGAAGTGTGGTCATATTTTTTAGTCTATTGTATGTGTTAGTGTTGCGATGTTTGAAGGTAGGATCGAAATAGAATGGAGTGTATGGGTCATTTGGTAAATATGTATGTATGTTGCAGGTGACCTTATTTTGAAGGGTCAGAAGTAGACACTATAGAAATTTTTATAATTTTTTCAAAATGGTCTGAGTAAAATTAACGTTGTATATTACATGGAACATGTATATAAGGCCGTAAGATCGGCCAGGCCGAATCTTATGTACCCTCCACCATGGATTGCATAGAAACTTCTACTAAAAACGGTCATCCACAATTGAATTACTTGGGTTGCGGCGATGGCAAGGCATCTTAAAACTTCTTAACATCATCTTCTGAATTGTAAGTTTGTCCATGCGGGATATATATATTAGACAAAACAAAGGCCAATTAAATACGTATGTATTCAAATCTTGACCAGTATATATATGGAAGAAAAAAATACTAACCGATATGAACTTTTGTGCGGTAATTATAGAGCCAGATTTGAAATATGGGAGTCGCTTTATATGGGGGCTATATACAAGCAGAGAAGGAATGTGATCACCTCAACCATGTTTCAAGAGCAAAATGTTATTTTTGGATGGTGTAACATGTTTATGGCACAAATGTTCTTCTCTCGCCAAAAATAACATGCTTGCCGAAATCAGACACATAATCTCCGAGAAAATAACATGGCTGCGACAAACATGTTACATGGTCACCATTCAAAAATAACATTTTGCTATTGAAACATGGTTGAGGTGATCATATTCCTTCTCTGGGTGTAAAATTATGAACACGGGGGCTATATTCAATTAGCAAAAATGGCAGATTTTTTACGGGTTGGTAAATTGGTAGAATTCTTGATGTTTTGGAGGATTTCGAACTCCAACTAAGAAGTGCTTTCCAAATTTTCAATAGAAAAAAATTTCGACAAAATTTTCTACAGAAATAAAATTTTGACAAAATTTTCTATAGAGATGAAATTCTGATAAAATTTTCTGTAGAAATAAAATTTTGACAAAATTTTCTATAGAAATATAAAATTTCGACAAAAGTTTTCTATAGAAATATAAAATTTCGACAAAAATTTTCTATGGCAATAAAATTTTGGTAGATTATTTTTGGCTCGAGTGGCAATCGTGATTATGAACCGAAAAGGGCAAATTTTTCTGTGATTGGGAATCGGTTTATCTCGGGGCTAAATATAACTATAGATCGATACGGATCAATTTTGGTATGGTTGTTATCGCCCATATACTAGCGCAATAAACCAAATTTCAACCGGATAGGATGAATTTTGCTCCTTCAAAAAGCTTCTAAGGTTAAATCTGGGGATCGGTGGGGATATGGAGGCTATATATAATTATGGACCGATGACCACTTTTTGCATGGTTGTTAGAGACCATATACCAAAACCATGTAGCAAATTTAAGCCAGATCGGATGTAAGTTGCTTCTCTTTGAGGCTCCGCAAGCCAAATCTGGGGATCGCTTTATATGGGGGCTATATATAATTATAGGCCGATATGGACCAATTTTTGCATGGTAGTTGAAGACCATATACTAAAACTATGTACAAAATTTCTTCCAACAACATTCATCCGAACCGGTTGAAATTTGGTACGAGGTGTAAATATATGGTCTCTAACAATCATACAAAAATTGGTCCATATGGGTTCATAATTATATATAGCCCCCATATAAACCGATCCCCAGATTTGACCTCCGAGGCATCTTGGAGGAGCAAAATTCATCCGATCCAGTTGAAATTTGGTACGTGGTGTTAGTATATGATCTCTAACAACCATGTAAAAATTGTTCCATGTCGGTCCATAATTATGTATAAATTCGTCCAATCCGGTTGAAATTTGGAACGTGGTGTTAGTATATGACCGCTAACAATCATGCCAAAATTGGTCCATATCGGTCTATAGTTAGATTTAGCCTATCTCCAATCACAAAAAATTGGTCCATATCGGTTCAGAATTGTGGTTGCCACTCGAGCCAAAAATAATCTTCCAAAATTTTATTTCTATAGAAAATTTTATTTCTATAGAAAGTTTTGTCAAAATTTTATTTCTATAGAAAATTTAGTCAACATTTCACTTCTATAGAAAATGTTGTCAAAATTAAATTTATATTCAATATTTTGTCAAAATTTCATTTCTATAGAAAATTTTGCCAATCTGAATTATATACGTATTTAATCAGCCTTTTTTATACCCTCCATCATAGGATGGGAGTATATTAACTTTGTCATTCCGTTTGTAACACATCGAAATATTGCTCTAAGACCCCATAAAGTATATATATTCTGGGACGTGGTGAAATTCTGAGTCGATTTGAGCATGTCCGTCCGTCCGTCCGTCTGTTGTTATTGATGTAGGTCGGATGGTATTGCAAATGGTTCATATCGGACCACTTTTACGTATAGCCCCCATATAAACCGACCCCCAGATTTGGCTTGCAGAGCCTCTAGGAGGAGCAAAATTCATTTGGTATGTGGTGTTAAAATATGGTCTATAACAACCATGCAAAAATTGGTCGATATCGGTCCATAATTATATATAAATTCATCCAATCCGGTTGAAATTTGGAACGTGGTGTTAGTATATGGCCGCAAACAACCATGCCAAAATTGGTCCATAATCATGGTTGCCACTCGAGCCAAAGTAATCTATCAAAATTTTATTTCTATAGAAAATTTTGTCAAAATTTTAGTTCTATAGAAAATTTTGTCAAAATTTTATTTCTATAGAAATTTTGTAAAATTTTTATTTCTATTGAAAATTTTGTCAAAATTTTATTTCTATATAAAATGTTGTCAAAATTTTATTACTATAGGAAATTGTGTCAAAATTTTATTTCTATAGAAAATTTTGTCAAAATTTTATTTCTATAGAAAATTTTGTCAAAATTTTATTTCTATTGAAAATTTTGTCAAAATTTTATTTCTATAGAAAATTTTTTCAAAATTTTATTTCTATAGAAAATTTTGTCAAAATTTTATTTCTATTGAAAATTTTGTCAAAATTTTATTTCTATAGAAAATTTTGTCAAAATTTTATTTCTATAGAAAATTTTGTCAAAATTTTATTTCTATAGACAATTTTGTTAAAATTGTATTTCTATAGAAGAACTTATCAAAATTTAATTTATATAAAATATTTTGTCAACATGTTATTTGAAAGTTTTATTTCTATGGAAAAATTTGTCAAACTGAATTATATTGGTCTGTTTTTAGGAAGTTTTAAGATTCCTTGCCATCGGCAAGTGTTACCGCAACCCAAGTAATTCGATTGCAGATGACAGTCTTTAGTAGAAGTTTCTACGCTATCCATGGTGGATGGTACATATGCTTCGGCCTGGCCGAACTTACGGCCTTATATACTTGTTTTTATTTATTACTAGCGTAACCCGTCCCGCTTCGCTGCGCCTTCCGAAGCGTATTTGGAGGAACATTTTGCGTTAACTTAGTCAACTATATCCTTCGTGCTGAAAACAAATTCGAAAAGATTTGAATTCTTTTAAACAAATCGGACTACTTGATTTTTCGTTTATAGGTACAAATACGGCGGGAGAGGGTGTACCTTCTTCTATATTTCTTGTGAATTTTAAGTGTGGTTTGTCACGGAAAGGTATCCTTCTCCTCAACATATCTGAAAATTAAGCATTATATTATAATAACATACAAAGAATTACTGTTTCCCATCCAATAAATCGGAAAAGGCAAAAGTAGTAAAAAATTTTACCACATTAACATTTGCTAAAAGGTTGGAAAATGATGCACCCTCTACGTTGGCTGCCAATTTCATGTAAATTTAAGTTCTTTACTAAAAAGAAATCTGGCAGAAGCCTGTGCAAAAATCATAAAATTATGTACCGAGTTCCCATTTACGGACGTAGAGGGTGTTCAACTTAAGAAAAAAAAAAAACGGACAAAAGGGAACCCTCTCTTTACTAATAAGAAGTCTGGAAGAAAGAAGCCTGTGCAAAAATCATAAAATTATATACCGACTTCCCATTTACGGACAACCATCCACTTTCAATTTAAGAGAAAAAACCGACAAAAGGGAACTCTCTCCCCACCTTCGCTCCACTCTGACCTGATATCGGACTATCACGTACCCTATATTAATTTCGCAACTACTCAATGGTCCCTATAAATTCTATCGAAGTAAATCGACAAAGTTTATTTCAATTTTCCCCTTCCCCAACCAGATATCGAAAAATCATATATTAATCTAAAAATCATGTATAAATTTCATCACCTCCTCCCACGTTCCCTGTAAATTTCAAGTAGATCGGAGATGTTTAATTTTTGCTCTATTGTTTTAAAGGGACGTCACTTTCCCCGATACAATATCGACAAACACCGGAGTGAATAGCACCCCTAACCTTCCCTGAAAATTATTGAAACTTTAATTCAAGTGTGGGACAATGAAGGTTGCCTCTTCATTTATAACCTTTTCCCCCGCTTCCTTTGTAAATTTCAAGAAAACTTAAATTTTTTTATATTTCATGTTAGCCTGATACCGAAACAGGCAATTGACGTCCAAATGCATTATATTTAATTATACAATTATTTTTCGAGCTTTATGGACAGATATAGATTAAGGAATATGGTTAATAGAGCCATTTTTTTTTTGCAGTTTTAGAGGAGGACCTCCTCCCCGACCAAATGTCGAAAAGCGTATCTTTTGTAAACGTCCCAGAAAATGTGAAGCAAATTATAAGCCTAAAGGGCGGCCTCTCTTCCGTCCACAAATCACAAAATCAGGTATCAACTATTACGGTTGACAGAGGTTACGATCTCTCCCCAGTCCTCTGTAAATTTCAAGTAACTCGGTAAAGTTTAATTGTTTCTCTGTATGTACTTAAGAGAAGCGGATGTCTCCCTATGCCCTTTTATTTTTATTAAAAAATCAGGAACCTGATATAAATTTCATAACCTCACCCATTTTTCCGTAAAATATCAGTCGGGGGAGTTTAGTTTTGTTTTCACTGTACTTTAAAAAAAAAGTCGGGCAAAGGGGTGGCCCCCCTCCCCGACCAAATATCGAAAAATAATGTAGCGGATTTTTGTCTAGATGCCAACCCCAACATTCAATGAAAATTTCATGCAAATCGCATAATTTTGTTCCAAGTTTCAAAAAGTAAGGCAAGGGGGAGGTTCCCCTCCCCGTCCGCATATGAAATCATTAGGTACCCCATATTAATTCCATAACCTCACCGCATGTTCTTTTTAAATCTCAGATAATTTAGAGAATTTTAGTTTTTTCACTGTACTTTAAAAACAGTCGAACAAAGGGGAGGCCCCCCTCCGCCACCAAATATCGAAATATAAAGTAGCGGATCTTTGTCTAGTTGCCAACCCCAACATTCAATGAAAATTTCAAGCAAATCGGTCAACTTTGGTCCAATTTTCAAAAAGTCCGACGGAGGGGAGGTCCCCCTCCGCGACCAGGTGTCAAAAAATGAGGTACCCTATTTTAACCACATGAACGTCCCCTATGATCTCTGAAAGTTTCAAGTAAATCGGTTCAGCCGTTTCGGAGCCAACTCGGTTCATACAAACAAACAAATAAACAAACATAGATTGAATTTTATATATATAGATTAAATTATTCCCCATTGCACACAGGTTTGTCATTCCGTTTGTAACATATTGATTTCCGGTTATGTATATTTTTCGAAGATAGGCTATATCAGTCCATGTGTTGATATAGCTCCGACCCCTCGATTTATGGTTTTGGCCATTTAGAAACTGTGGTTTTTACTCAAAGATATTTTCGTCAAGCGTTAGAATGCATTAAAAATCATAAAAAATTATAAAAATTAACTATTAGGTAAAATATCAAAAATCACATCCAAAACACTAAATTCGGATCACACCTTAAGGAATGATGCAAATTCAGTGCAACGGTTGTTGAGATGGTGGACATCCGATCTCTGACAAGCCCATGTTAAATTCATCGCTTCTGCACCAATTTTGCACCACTTCCGAATCCAAGAAGAACTTTTTATCAACGATTTTTTTTGCTGGGCATCTATGTGAGTCTCAAATAACGAGCTTTCACTAACTTATCCTATCACAATAAATTATTGATATCGTTTCAAAAATATTTAAATATTAATGCACTGTTCCTGTAATTCGTGCGAAACCTGATTCGAAAGAAAATAAGTCACTCGAATTCGAATCAATTTGTGATTTTTATACCCTCCATCATAGGATGGGGGTATATTAACTTTGTCATTCCGTTTGTAACACATCGAAATATTGCTCTAAGACCCCATAAACTATATATATTCTGGGTCGTGGTGAAATTCTGAGTCGATCTAAGCATGTCCGTCCGTCCGTCCGTCTGTTGAAATCACGCTAACTTCCGAACGAAACAAGCTATCGACTTGAAACTTGGCACAAGTAGTTGTTATCGATGTAGGTCAGATAGTATTGAAAATGGGCCATATCGGTCCACTTTTACGTATAGCCCCCATATAAAGGGACCCTCAGATTTGGCTTGTGGAGCCTCTAACAGAAGCATTTTTCATCCGATCCGGCTGAAATTTGGTATATAGTGTTGGTATATGGTCTCTAACAACCATGCAAAAACTGGTCCACATCGGTCCATAATTATATATAGCCCCCATATAAACCGATCTCCAGATTTGGATGCGGAGCCTAAAAGAGAAGCAAATTTCATCCGATCCGGCTGAAATTTGGTACATGGTGTTGATATATGGTCTTTAACAACCATGAAAAAATTGGTTCACATCGGTCCATAATTATATATAGCCCCCTTATAAACCGATCCCCAGATTTGGCTTGCGGAGCCTCAAAGAGAAGCAAATTTCATCCGATCCGGCTGAAATTTGGTACATGATGTTGGTATATGGTCTCTAACAACCATGCAAAAACTGGCCCATGTCGGTCCTTAATTATATATAGCCCCCATATAAACCGATCCCCAGATTTGGTTTGTGGAGCCTCTAAGAGAAGCATATTTCATCC